>NC_134826.1:10225919-10271107 GCF_004210375.1 Tachypleus tridentatus | reverse complement strand
TTCTTCAGATTAGACTATAGACAACTAGACAAAGAAAATATAAAATAACTAAAAGAGAAATCTAACTGACACAGAAACTTCACGGCGTTAGATTAATTACAAAATTTCTCGTTATCTTTGGGATAACATTAAACTAGCTTGGTCGGGAACCGCTAATGTAAGAGTGTATGTAGTTATATTACACAGGTAAAGATATATTTCAAGTTGTTTATTTATATATGCATGTGTATTTATTATCAGATAAGATACACTGTTAAGAGTTAATGAGATAAAATTGACTAGAGATTTGAGTGGATGGAGAATCCTTTTACAATCACCATAGTAACAATAATTATATGTATATTAAAGTCGCTTTTGTTGTTGTTGCGATGTCGTAATCACCATAGTAACAAGTTAGTTGTTTAAAAGTCTTGTAATTTTGTAGTTGCCTTAGTAATACTGACTGAATATTTTTGGTGTAGTACTTGTTTTAAACTGTTGTAACAATTATTGCATGTTTTGATTGGTGGTCATCGTGTAAAAATTGTTGTAAATGGGCTATGTTAGGTCTGCAACAATAATAAAAGTTTTTAACCTTCTCTGGCAATAAACGTTTGTATATTTAATTTATGGTTTTAGAGCAACAATTTCACAGACTGCTTTAGAAGCAGCTTTATAAAGATATGTGCAGGCACGGTTATATAAACACTTATCAACATTACGTAAAAGCCACGTATTACTTTAGTGAACCAGCACTGTTACACTTGAAACAGCTTTCATCAACAAAGTGCTCAATTTAGTTATTCCAAACAAGTACGCCTCATCTTGGAGAACACAAGCTATAATTACCAAAGTACTTACCTAATTAGATTCCCACTTGGAAACAAACACTCTTTTGAAGTAATATTCGTGACATAATTAAGTTCTCATTTGAAAACAAAACAAACAAGCCTAAAATTCGAAATAAACAAATTTTCAAGATGTCTTTAGATAAGAAGAAAATGAATAGGTAGACAATATGAAAAATATTTGAGTGAACCATTATCCGTATCCCATTTAGTTACTTGGTTTATTAAAATAAAATAAATGTATTTTGTCTTTCACCAAACAGCAGTTAATGTTTGAAGTCTCGAGAAAAGTAGATTTAAAATATACAATAATTTCATTTATTTGTCCTCAAATGAACTGTAGAACATTCGGAAAGAGAGGCGCTATGTATTCACTAAATATTTTGTTTACTGAGGACATAACTATTGATTACTGTAAACATATTGTCAACTACAAGCTCGCCAATGTCTCGGCAATACGCATTAGGCTTAATACGCCAAAAAATTGATCAAACACTTGTAGTGACTAGAGCAAAAAGATTCCATTGTGTAGCACTCGACAACAACTAAACCTTCAAACAGAATGTTTTACAGAAAAGCATATTTGTAGGTTTGAACTCAAAAGTTTGATCACAATTGATGCCTGTTGTCTGTTTGTACGAAAATGATAAAAAAAATCATTCACTTTAATATTCAGAACTGGTGGTACTGATCTAATCTGCCACTTCGTCTACCAACATGTTTCATTTTGGTTATTGTTTTATTAGTGCAAACCATAAAATGGACTCTGCACTTTGGGGGCATGGGGACGTTATAATATGGCAGTCAAATCCCACTATTCGGTTAGGGTAGCCACGACATGAAGGTTTGTGTTATTAACTAGGTGGCTCCCCTTTAGTATATACTTAACAGTTAGTTCCCTCTTGTCTTACACTGCTAAATTAGTGACGGCTAGCGCAGATAGCCCTCGAGTAGCTTTGTGCGAAATTCAAAAACAAACAAACAAACTTAACAATTAGAGACTATATGGCGTATATACGCTTGGATTTCATTCGTTTGTTTTGAATTTTGCGCAAAGCTACACGAGGGCTATCTACGCTAAACGTCCCTAATACTTAGCAGTGTAAGACTAGAAGGAAGACAGTCATCACCGCCAACTCTTGGGCTACTCTTTTACCAACGAATAACGGGTTTGACTGTCACTTTATAACGACCCCACAACTGAAAGGGCGAGTATGTTTGCTGTGTCGGGGATTCGAACCCGCAACCCTCAGATTACTAGTCGTGTGCCCGAACCACATGACCATGCCGGACTAGAGTCCGGCAGGGCGTAGATTTTGTACACTCGATGGGGGGATGATTTTTGCAACCACTTATGTGAACTGTTCAATTTACAAATTGGTAATCTCTGATTACGTGAACCTGAAAGCTGTAAACATGCAGTCACAGAGTAATCTTGTTGCCACGATACTTCAAGGTTTCCATGTAGGTTTGTATAAGTGAGGTGTTGTGAACAGTTTTCAAAATGTTAATAGAATAAAGACAAATGTGTCACAAGTTAACTGCCACATGAATTTATTCCTGCACACTGCACAGTATAAAAGATGACCACTGTACTTGACAAGGTTACTAATAACTTTCATTATATGAATTACGTTTTCAAATATTAATAAAATTAGTAATTACCCTTGATAAGTTTATATCTACTGTAAAACTGTTCATGTTGTTTGATAAAAATAATTAAAATGTCTTTGCAAACTCTTGAAAATTACACATCAATACAATGTAGCACATAATTATTTATACGTTTCGTTGAAGTAAGATTCATTTAGTCCTCTAGTCTACATGTTCCCAAACGTAGACCTCCTTTGTGATGATCTGTTTATGAATTCTTTCATAAGCTCTTCTATATTTATCATGTCGATCTCATCTTTGTGAATGTTACAAACTGTCACATGGTTGAGGCGGCACTGAGACATAGTTGACCTTAATCACGTCTTCAACCGTCTTAATGCAGAAAAGCTGCGTTCACATTCGCAGCTGGATACTGGATATACAAGCAAAATTTTCATGAGAAGAAACACTTCCCTAAACATCTGCTGGCTTGTTTCATGCATTTTACAGTAAGCATCCTTCGCACCTTTCAGAGATACTGCTTTTGTTGTTCCTTTGAACATGAACAACTGAAATTCGAGCCGTTGTGCAGAGATTTCTGGATAGAAGTTTATAACCGAGTTGTCAATCTTGCCAGATGTGATCATGTTCTTAAGTGCTAGATATTGCCTCAATTCATTGTTGTCTGCATTGAATCTAGTGGTCAGATATTCTATGACTGTGTCCACAAATTCAAAATATTAGCTTCTGTAGTAATCTCTAGCTGTTGCAGAATGGTGTGCTGAGCCATCACCTGTGATCCTTCTGGGGGTCTGCGAATGTGTGGTAGTTCAATAGGCACTAGATCTAGGGAAGTTACCTTTTTCTCAGCTTCATAAAATATCTTGTTGTAATTTTTCTCTGTTCGCAATACCCGCAATTGCTCAACTGTCATTGCAGATGCTTCAATCATTCCAGATACTGTCGCTGATTTTCCTTGGAATGCATGGTTTAGTTCCTCTAATGCAGTTAATGGATGTTGAGCCATCAACAATCCTAAAACTGTCTTTCCTTTGTCAAATTTGTCCAGCAGACCTCGTGCTTTCACTGCTACATCTGATTTTTCATTTGCTAATTCAGACAAAAAATCAACAATGTCACTATAGCGATCATTAGCACATGTAATTACAGATAGGCGGCACAACCAGCGTGTTGGACACAGTGGACGGATGTATTTAACTGGACCATTGTGGCTGTCTGACGATATAATATTTTCAAAGATTGTCTTGTATATTTGCCTGACCTCTGAAGCAAGACACCATATTCATGTACCCACTTGATAGAATCTCGAACACATTCACAAGCTTCAACTGCATGTTGCATTATTAAATTAGCCGTGTATTCTCTGCAGTGAAAAAACAAAGCTGACGGTTGCTTCTCTTTTATTTTTACCTGGCATCCACTGTACGTACCACTCATGTTAGCGGCTCCATCATAAGTTTGTGCTCTTAATCCTGACAGTGGTAAATTGAATCTAGTCAGTACATCAAGTATAGTCAAGGATATTGTTTCACAAGTTGTATTGGAAACACTGTACAAACCAAGAAATGTCTCATGGACGTCAAAGTTCTCATCTACATATCGTACACATATTACTTTCTGTTCAGCACCTGTAATATCTTGAGTGCCATCAACCATTAATGCAAAGATTTTTTACTTTGCTGCACTTCATGTGCTATGTTCCTCAGTATTTGATGGCTGAACATCTCCATTATTTCATTCTGAGCCTGGGGTGATGTGAATGTGGTTTTCTTTGACAAGTAGGCCGTCAACTCAGGATCTTCCTCTTCCAGAAGCTTCATTAACTGCAGGAAGTTCCCCTCCGTATCAGTATGTCTACGCAATGGTAAACCTTGATGCAGTAAGAAACGTAAACTTCTGAATATTTTGGCTAGACTTCTTTTGCATTCTTCCTGCTGCTTCGTTTTTACATGATGTAGCTGGATAGTCACTGGAGTTACATCAAGTGAACCTTCTAGAGATATAGCAAATCTGTGCTGAGAGAAGGATTGGTGTTCGTTGAATTTCTGTTTTGCCTTTTTCCAGTTGCAAAAACCGGTGGATATGAAGGTATACTCCACTGGCCTCTCCAATTTCCCTGTAAAAAGGCTTCTATTTTCCGCCTTGGCACAATGAAAGCATATGGCTTTTGAGTCTGATTGTCGAAGTGCAGCCATGGGAATTTATCAGACCACTTGCCCTGGAAGTAGATATTTTGAGATTTTGCTTTCTGTCTGGTATTAGTTGTACGTCTGGATGATATGGCTTTCCACACTGTATCTGTGGAGTGTCAGATTTTTCATTACTGCACAAACTTGTTTCACAACTATCTGGTGGTTCATGATGTGCAATAGTTGCACAAGCATTTTCAGACTCGTCCTCTGATGAACATGGTACTTCCTCTGTATGGCAAGTTTCTATTCCTTTGCTTGAGGTTGTTGGATTATCTGCATTATCACTTGTAATACTAGTAACTGGCTTGCAGAACTGTCTAATACCAGAAAGTTTCAGACGCTTTCTTGTCATAATTGGAATCTGTTTCCCAGATGACTCAACAGGCTAAAATACAGTCTTTATTGAAAAACTCTAACGTACAATGAACGAAGATAGAACAGAATGGAAGTAGGACTGAACTGTACAATGTATTTAAGTCGAACGTGCGAACCTCACAGTAACTACCGAGCCGACTGACCGCCTGGGCATCGCTGGGACAATAATGTGTGCTAGTTACAAAACAAGTAATTGCAAGTTTCTCGAAAAATACTTAAACAATCACAAATATATTATATTCCTGTTAAAACTCATCAAACACGTTGTGATATAATATCTATAAACACGTCTATTAAATAAAAACACCTAAACAAAAACTAGCAATACAATTAGAGTAGAGGCTTCAGGCCGTTGAAATCGCTCCTTTTGTGTTCTAATTATACAAGAAAATACAATATTTTTACTACCTATGATAACAGAATATATTGTTCTTTTACCATAAAGCACCAGCACTTTATTAGAGGGCGGTGATAATCTGAAATTTCATGGATTAATGAGGATTAATTAGACCACAAACACAGGTCTAAGGAGTCATGTTGTAAAATCGAGGCTCAGACTAAAAGAAGCGGAGTGGGGTGAAGTAGGGCGCGTCTGGATCCGAGCGGCCCGAACCTGTCGTTAACTGTACAATAAACATACACTATGGTCAGTGGTTTCGGCAGCTAAGGAGAGTAAGGCGTTCGACAATATAACCGGTTAGACATGCATAAGAACAAACAGCGTAGGAAAACTGCAAATATACACATAAGATTGATGCAGCTACAAGCTACAAATGGCCTGCCAGATCTAGATCACAGAAGTTTACGCTTGAGAGTAATATTTTCGAATTTCATGTTCTGTTCAATCTGTTGTGATGTAAATTTTACTTAATCTTACACTACGTACAAGACGTAGGTAGATTCTGTGATAGTGCTTGCAAGTCTTGCATGTATAATTAGTACTACTGACTGATACTTACGAACTATCGCTTAGATCGAAAAACTTAGAAGCACGCCTATATTAAAGATGTACATTTCGGCTACTGAAAAAGCCTACATCTAGGCCTAATTATGTAATTCGATTGGTAAGAACACGAGAATCACAAGAACAAACACACAATTTGTAGGCCTGTGATGCAATAAAACAATTCAACAGACCAAACTGTAGGGGAGATGATTGTATGAACCATACTCCCCACCTAAAATGAAGGGGGATGTATCTCACCCATCCCCCCAGGATCTAAGCCCCTGCTGCAAAGGACTTTTTGTAGCATAATTATTTGTTTGTTTTTTAATTTCGCGCAAAGCCAATTGAGGGCTATCTGCACTAGCTGTCCCTAATTTAGCAGTGTTAGACTAGAGGGAAGGCAGCTAGTCATCACCACTCACCGCCAACTCTTGGGCTATTCTTTACCGAAGAATAGTGGGATTGACCATCGCATTATAATGTCCCCACGGCTGAAAGGGCGAGCATGTTTGGTGTGACGGGGATTCGAATCCGCGACTCTCAAATTACGAGAATCACAAGAACAAACACACAATTTGTAGGCCTGTGATGCAATAAAACAATTCAAAGGACCAAACTGTCGGGGGGGGGTGATTGTATGAACCATACTCCCCACCTAAAATAAAGGGGGATGTATCTCACGCATCCCCCCCCAGGATCTAAGCCCCTGCGGACTAGATAGTCTTGGGATACTCGATAACTCGCGAAAAAGATACAGGGTTTCCCATGGATAACACCGAGGGTAAGACCCAAACACGGACGGACCCCTCTCTATCACTTCTCAGGTTTGGTGGCAATCAGTCCAGCAATTACAAGCTGTAAGGGGGCACACTAACAATATTCCTACTTATTTGGATATTTTATTTTCAACTAAATTTACTGTTTGATACGAGTATATTAATATATTTTACGCACAGTTCTGTGCCGTAAAAATCTACTTTAACCTTATTTTTGGCTAAATTTTCTAAGTAAGTTGTATTTGTGCAACTTTCAAGTTATTTTTACCCTGTAACGTCTCTTTTCCTTTATACATTGTTATATGACGTTCTATCGTGTCACGCATGTAAAGCTCATTTCTTTTTATCGTGGTCTTTTCGATATTGTTTGAACTGTGGATATGACAACAATTAATATTTAAAAATTTTTTGTTTGTCAAAATGTGGAATTTTAACTAAAGTTTTTCGACTTATTAGACAACTTTTAAATAAACAATGTCTAATCTCATTTAGACATAACTTTTAAATAAACAATGTCTAATCTCAGATATTAGAAGGTTTATATTATTTTTATCAACTTAAGCCTACTTCATGCTGTTTAGTCTGGAACAGCTTAAAACACTAACAGGATTGTAGGAAACGTGCAGTTTAAGTGGTTTTATCACAAAAACTAAGCCTGTTTGTTTTCGATTTTTATCACAAAAATTAGGCCTATTCATTTCAATGTTTCTCTAGCTTTAGGGGTTTAAACCACACATTTTAAAACAAGCTAATGTCTGAAGCTAATAGTTTGTTTACCTATTAAAAAAAATACTTTTAACCTTTGAGAAAGACGAGACACTGAGCGTTAATAAACTTGTTCGTTTGGATTTTGTGATCGTACTTGTTATGATAAACTTCAAGTGAACGTTAAAGAACCTGTAGTGAAGTATGCATAAGAACTTTTTTGCTTCATTAGGCCCATTATGAATAAGCTTTTTAAAAATTATTTTGTTATTAAATTAATGTTATCAGGAAATTTTACAAACATGTAACACTTAACAATATCTTTAAAATGTATCCAAGAAACTCTACTGTCGAGGGGAAAAGATTAGGAGAGTATAAAGATAAAAAATGCATATTATATAAACCAAACTAATCAATTTAAAATAAGGCTTAACATCAGCCTCGGTATTCTACTTCAGAAAGATTTGTATTCCATGAAACCAGTTTAACTCGTTTACCCCCCCCCCCCAAAAAAAAAAACAAAAAAAAAACACCCAACAACAAAAGCATAATGCAGTTTAACTTATTTCCATCGTGTTTGTTTGTTTAATTTCGCGCAAATAAACACGACGACTATCTGCGCTACCCGTCCCTAATTTAGCAATGTAAGAATAGAGGGAAGGCAGGTAGTCATCATCGCCCACCGCCAACTTTTGGGTTACTCTTTTTACCAAGGAATAGTGGGATTGACACTCGACGCGTAATCTGAGGGTCGCAAATTTGACCTCTCAGGCGTGAAGGCGTTTTAATGTGACGGTTAATCCAACTATTCATTGGTATGAGAGTAGCACAAGAATTGGCGGTGGGTGGTTATGACTAGATGCTTACCCTCTAGTCTTACACTGCTCAATTAGGACGAGTAGCGCACATAACCCTCGTATAACTTCGCGAGAAATTCACAGAGTTCTTCCCCTTGTACATAACGGTAAACGGAAACTTATCCTTTAACAATAATAAAGGACACACGTAACTCTATTAAATACGGTAGATGTAAATAGAGTCATCTGGTGTCTCTTGACAGCCAGTTCCGAGAATCACATACATGTTTCTGACTTCCAAGCGAAGTCTTAATCTACAATTATGTCATGTTATCCCAAATATATTTTCGACTTTGACAAGTCCTAAGAAACACATACATATAAGATATTTCTAATTCTGATAGTGACTTCCTGGAAAAGCATATCAAATACACCGGTTCGTCTATTATTGGTTGATTATGACATATTATTAGCATAAAAATAATTTAAAAAAATGTTCTTGACAAAATATTTGATGTTTGTATAGTACTTCATCAAATTAATCATGTAAAAATCTGTTTATAGGTTCATAAAACCAATTTATTGAATATTTAATATTTCAAAAAAATATGTTTCTCAGTAGATACAGATATTTTCAAACAATGTTAACGTGTGATCGTGCATTATTTTTCACTTTCCTCATACTTTCTACAAAGATAATCAGATATATCGGTTTTTATCAGTTACAAACCACCGTTATCTGTCGTTACATACCAGATGAGATATAATAGTTAATGATAGAACTTGTATATGACTCACAACGTTTGTACATTAGGTACATATTACTATTTGTTCCTTACGGTTCAGTCAGTCAGGTTTTAATATAAACACAAGTTAGTGTACTATTCTTCTTACTCTAGGTACATATTGCTATTTGTTCCTTCCGGTTTAGTTAGTCAGGTTTTAATATAAACACAAGTTAGTGTACTATTCTATTTAGATCTGTGTATTTTAATACATTTGACACTCACCACTCGGTAAGATCTCACTGTGCCTGTCCATTAAAACTTCAGACTTGTACTCATCTTATGTTTATAATTCAGAAGCAAATAGTAACTTAGTTCTTCTCTATTCTCACTAAATATCAAATGCCAGATAACTGAGTGTCTAGCCTAGTATTTTATTACATAGTCATTACACCCCATAATTATCAGTTTCTAGCAGATGTGTTTGAATGGCTAGTGCAAGTCGCATTTATATTTTCTTGTATAAAATTCAGGTTTCGTCACAGCTTAATATGTATTAAGTAAATGTTATTAATATATGAGAAAAAATCGTAGACCTAACAAGTATAATATATTCTGAAAAATTTATTAATAAAACTTCAAGTCAGAAAAAGACGACTTTATCCAAGGTTTATCAAAAGTAACGAGCATGCGCGTCCCTTTCAAAATTTTAAAAACAAAATCTGTAAAACAACTTTCGTAACTAGTTTTTAAAATAAATGTTCATCACAAAATATTTTAATGTTCTTGTTTTTATTGTGTATTAGGGTAATATATATGGCCTAATAAAAATACATATCTTTTCTTTCACATTTTATAAAATCATCACTTTTACTTTACAGACTTATAATTTCAGAATATACTTTACGACTAAAATAAGTTGCATGTTCACTAAACGTTAAGCCTTGCTTCATAAATACGTTATATATTCACTAAACTTTAAGCCTAGCTTCACAAAGAACAGGCTCTTAAACAGAACTTAAACTCAACGGTAAGCAAAAAACGAATTTAGCCAGCTATTCTTTCTCTTTAGATAACAGTACCTGAAACTAAATTCACAATCCTTCAAAATTTGAGACAACATAAGGAAGTTATTTTCTGTTTTTTAAGTTACTACTTTTTTGTTTTAATCTTAAGCTCACGTGTTTGTTTAAAACTACTATTGTTTACATATATAATTTATCAAGATCTGTGTACGATCTAACTTATTCAGGATATAATTATTTAGGCATGTAAATAAATAACAGTATCGTCCATCTCACCATATAAGTTTTGTTCTTCATATTTATCTGAGGGGCAAATTCTTTTGATACGCTAACAGCTCCATAACTTTTGATGTTTATGAATTACACAAACTGAAACGTATAAATTGTAAATTAATGGATTGCCAAGGTTTTAAAAATTCACTTTCATACAAGTCTGATGCACTGCAGATAGTGTACAATTCTCGTGTGCTTTCTACTCAGTTAGACTTATGAACTTCCCCTGGTGAAACAAAAGAAAGTTTACCGAATTACAACACCTAAATCTGGGGTTCGATCACCTGCAGTTAACACTGCAGATAGCCCAATGTGGCTTTATTCCAAAACAAACTAAACTAAACAAACAAGATCTGTGGACTCAATGTCTCGAATGTCTATTAACAACACTTCAAGTATTAGACAGGGGATTGGGATTTTAGATCAAATGTTTAGGTATATATCTAAGGTTTAACTATTAATATGTTAACGTAAGATTAACAATTTTGTAGATACAAGGATAGTGAGTTGTCTCATCAAAGAGTATTTTTAAGTAATTAAATCAGCTTGAGTGGACTTTGACAAAAAGGCAGACGACTCTTGGAAACAGGAAAAGTGAGCAGACGATTTTTAAATTACAAGATAAATTCTTAAATTACAATGTAAGTGAACTATACACGGATAGCGTGGCAACAGAAAAGTAGTTCCGATTGTCAACTGAGTCCGTAAACAATTAAATAAGCCTAAGTAGACTTTGGAAAGAAGAAGAGAACTACATAGTGTTTAATATATATAATTACGGCCTCCATATTGTGAGAAATGTTTTTATGTACGTTTAACTTGTTCTCAATACATATATTATTTTGAAAACAAGTAAAGTGCATGCTGTTCGCGTGTTGTTTTGGTTTTTAGTTTATCGCGAACAAGTCACTCATGCCTACTATAAAAGAATCCTTAGCCCAACACACCCATATATATTTACTTAGTAAATATACAAACTAAAAAGCAAGAATCTGACAAAACGATTACTGAAACTTAAATTTTCAGGAACTCATGCCCAATGGCAGCTTCCAAGTCTCATGCCGAGTCCGTTCAAGGAGCAACACGCCCATTTATGTCCGTTGCATAATCATATGACGCATTTTCCTTCAATTAGCAATACACTACGATGACGTTAAGCATGTAATACCTTCTCTCCTAGAACACGTCTCTGTTGATGACGTAAGTATATTATGTCACTTCTCTCCAAACAATGTATCTGAAGCATGCGACCTCTGGAGTCAGATAATTTTAAGTTCCTGAGTGGCTCCCTGATTACCACCATACAAAAGAGCAAGGTAACAAAAGTGCTGTAGTGGTATGTACACATTTTTCACTCAGAATATATAAGAAAACAAATATTAGGAAATAATTAAAATACTGTGCCGATTTAAAAAACAACAACAAACAACACTTGACGTAGAACAGTAAGAATCAATGTATAACATCTACACGGACCTTTCTTCATCCAGATAAAGATATTTAATTTCGAAGTTTTTAATGCACCTGTTGAACCTACTTCACCGTAGGCTACGTCTATACATGCAAGAAGCCTAACTTACACCATTTTTGAATATCGATTTTTATAGCGTTTACTTTTTGAATTTGTCTCCCGCTGGTACAGAGGTTAGTCTACGAATTTACAACGCTAAAATCAAGGGGTTGATACCCCTCGGTGGATTCAGCAGTTAGCCAGATGTGGCTTTGCTATAAGAAAACACACTTTTGGATCACGTGAAAATAACAGCATAATGGTTTGAAAAAGTTATTTTCTAATATAATATGATAGGTCTATACTCATAAGGGGATAATGCATTATGTTTGTATTAAAATAATCAAATTGTAACACATTCTGTTTAAAAACTCTTGGTTTCTGTTGACTTTTCGTTTTATTATTGCAAATTGGGTTTCTAAAGTTTCTGTTTCAATCTGTAGCAATGTTTAACTCAAATTCTAACACTTCCCAATTAATTTTTCTTTCTCATTATTTGCCTTTGTGAAACTTCTTTTGGTTATCATCAACTTTTATATAGTTAGCGCACTAAAGAAAAAATACTCGAAACTGAAATGTTGGTTATGTTGTAGGAAATTCGATTGTAATTCAGTTTACAATGGTAATTTTTCTTTAGTGTGCACAAGTCAGAACCAAATGATGGGAAAATCGTTCTAAAGTGTGAAGATGTCTCTATTCGTTTAAATATCTATAGCTAATTCTCTCACGCTACGTTCAGAACGTTCTACAAATTTTCTTCAGATCTTCTGATATATATCATAGGACTATCCCTTATACTGCACATTCGCCAGACTTGCTTTGCTTTGCAGATTAAAGTAAAGATTCATTTTTCCCACTTTGTTCAGCACAAGGTCCAATTTATCTTCTTTTATCTTAATCACATCGGAAATACTGTTTTAATTCCGTATAACATTTCCTACCATTCCGCCTGTTATTGCGGTTACTCTCTGGAAGGTTATTATTCAAAGGTCTTTTTTTTTTTTTTTAAACTTTAAGGCTAATATTTTGAATGGGATAGTAAATGGAACTTGAATTTTTTACTTTTTATTTTTTACTTTTGTTTGTAAACAAAACAAGATATTGTAAATGAGAAAAATCTGCTTATTTTTTTTGTTTCTTTATATTTTCAGATTTAAAATCTGCTTTTGAAAAGAAAGAAATAATAAGGAAACTGGTAATTAATTATAAAATTAATAACAGGCTGTCTGTGCTCTGCGTTGTAAGTCCGCAAACATATTGCTGTGGATAAAATACAAAAGTGAAAACTAGGTTTTCATAATCTTGCAAATATTGTAACATAATCTACGACTGCAATAATGGAAGTGTAGAGTACCCATGTGTAAAGTATTATAATATGACCATCCAAGTCACTTTCACACGCAAATCTCCTTGGGGTTAGTGTTCGCCTTCTGATTTTCAAGAAGAGAAAGATGTTTTGTTGAGTCTCTCCTTATTTCGCCAGAAAAAGGAGGGACCCCTCAAAATTTTTAAAAGTTGTTTTTGTCGCGTTTCTGAAAAAAATAGAATTATTTAATTAATATTTTACTCTAAAATTATGTGCGCAGTAGATAAAGTTCCAGCAATGTTGAACTTGTGTAATTTCAAAGTTATGAAACGTGTTTGCCGTCATGTTTCTCATTTTAAATGTGTGGTGATATATTTGTTGTATAACCATTCATCTAATCACTTTAGTAAAATTATTGTATCATCCAATTAACTAGATCTGTATTTCCTTGTACAGTGAGAATTCATACGTTATTATATCTTGTTAGGTGTATAGCTAATTATATGCAAGGTAAACAAACTTTTATTTATCACGATAGCCGTAAAGAGGGCTTTGAGTGGGAAGAGACCGCGGCGAAAGACTTGTACAGAACCCGATTATTTCAGTGGATGGCACTATATTTGACTGTCTTTCATTATGAACTTCGTTATTGACAGGAACAGTGGTCCTATGACAACAGAATCAGCGTCTTGACTGAAGGTTCTTATTCCTTTATGTAGACGGCGCTTTATAAAACAGAGAGAATCATTTGAATTTAAAACTGTATTTTGAATGTTATACAAACAATATTTCACATACATATAATGTATAAATATATTAATATCTCTTATTAGTATAAACAATAATAGCTTCTATTAAATATTAATCTTAAAATATCCAACTGCGATGATAAAAATATATGAGTATGAATATGAATATAATTTTCCTAAAGTGTGGTTCACCGTCCCCTGGGGATCCGCAGTAACACATCACATTTATGAAATTACCATTTAGCGAAAGACATTGTAAGCTAATATAGCAATATATATATAAATCTAAAATTAATAATTGTTAATTAACATATAATAAATAATGTAACTTAGTTGTGCGCCTGGCACTGTTGCCTGTTGATAGCATAAAAACAAGAGTTTTGATTTACAGTTAGATTTACACATATGAAATCGAAGTATAGAAATAAGATAAGTGCGGATCTTCGTTTGAAACTGTCAGACGTTGACCCAGAAATTCGCAAGTTTGTTCCAGCAAAGTAGTATCATCCTTCACATTAAAGTAAGTCGAAATGTGTTTGAAATTTTCCATATTTAAATCTCTTTTCATTGTTTATTACTTAAAACTAGAATCAGGCTGTAAAGGTTGTAAAATACGTATGTGATACACCAGTTATACATGTCAAAAACTATTCTTAACGGGAGGTGGCTTCATAACACGGTAAAAGAAGTTGAAGGGGTCCACCGATTGACAAAAGTTTGGATTTACTGCTGTAGATGGTTTAATTCAGGTTATTTAACTATCTGTAAATTTCGGGTTGATTTTCTGAGATCAATTATCAAATAAAATTATGGAAAAAAATATTATCTAATGAGTTAACGAAACATGTTGTCGTTAACAGTATCTGAAACTTGTGTAAATCCACTGTGACTGTTAACGCCGATCTAACGGTCTTAGATTTAGCTTTTGCACGTAGTTAGGCTTAACTGTACGATGTTAACCATATAATTACAATCATATGTTTTAAAAGGCTGGCCACCTTTTGAATTTTAATTTTAGAAAGTGTGTGTATATATATGACTTAGTTCCAAAAAGAGTGGCGTTAAATAGTTAATAATATGGCATATGCCTGTAGTAGGTGAAGTTTAGCGAAATTATTTTAAAAAATCTGACATGTAAATACACTTGTCTAATGATTTCATTCTTTATTCTGAACAAAGCTGGTCAAAAATTTATGTTGTAACTTCAATGAAAGAAAGTATTACTATAATAAATTACGATACTACTGGTACTAGTGTATGTTGCAGATGTAGGTAACGAATAGCCTAGAATAAACACTAAGTTTAGTACCACTTAGAGTCGATATCTTATTGTCAAAAATTGCTAATTTTGAGCTAACGTGAAGTGAAACATAGGTTTATTATTAACTTGAGATTAGCGTTTGACACGAATATACTGTATGCTTGGCCTTGAAGTTGAAGATGGCACATCATTTATGTCAGACAGGTGAGTGTAATTAATACGTGATATGTAAAATAAAAAACAACAACTTATGTTTAGCAACCCAGTCATGGTTAATAGAAAGTGTTGAAACATTTACTGACTTATCTATAAGTACTACGTTTTTTTACAGTATAAAATGTTCTGGAACTATATTTAAAATAATGTCCACAAATCCTTGATCATACTTACAGATCTGGTTGTTATGTACTGATATAAGTTTTGTGTGGTTTTTTTCAATTAATCGTTTTCTTGTTTTATCTAAGACAAAACTGTTCAAGATGGTTTTCTTCATCTATTAGTCAAGGAAACTACTGGAAACAATGATATTGTAGATTTATTGTTAACTTCAACTATAGAAATAATTGAGAAAATAGAAACTGGCTAACATATGGGTGTCAGTAATTATTGTTGAATTAGGTTTCATGTTTTACTACATATGGAGATAAGGAATAATGGTATTTTGGTGACATATTGTGAAGGAATGTTATAAGAATTATCTGTTGTGAACTGGACAGCTGAATTATTTTGAAACATTAATCACATGTGGAAAATGTTTAAATATTCAAGGTAAATATATTCATTATAGAAAGATGAGGTTAACAACAAGTAAAAACAACGTTGGTTCACAAGTAGTTTAAGAAATAAAAGTTTAATAAATTTAAATATGACAGGAGGCTTAAAATATTATATACAATCAATAAAGTTGATGGAACAGGAAATTAGGACATCAAAAAGGAGAATAGGTTGGTTAAAGTGTAAAACTTAACAATAAGGATTTATTTAAATACGTAAGGATAGAATGTTATTGTTAAAATGGTGGCATGACATTAGAGAGATGATAAAGAAAGACTTGTATCTACTGAATATGAGAAGCCTGCATTATTAAATATTACTTTTTGAAACAGGTTAAAGATTAGATGTGTGAGTCACTTGCTATTATATTTTTTTAGTCTTTGACTCCAGAAGATTGGAGTGATCTAATGTAACTCTCTCTTTTCAAGGGATGTGATAAGAATTGTACAGTAATTATAGACCTATTAGTTTTACATTAATTGTAAGAAATGTTTTTGAATGTGTTAAAAATGCTTTCCAAAATCATTTAACAAAGTAAAGAATTTTATTTGACAGTCAACATGGTTTATGAAGGGAAAATCTTTTGACCTTATTTATAAAGGTTACTGCTTATGTAGGTGACAGTATTTGGATTTTCAGAAAGCATCTGACAATGTGTCACATAAAAGGCTTGTAAAGAAACTTATCTTTGTAGGTATGGAGGATGAATTAGCTAACGGTTGGAACAAAAAAGGGGTTATTACATGAGGACTTCACTCAAACTGGATTAATGTCACAAGTAGTGTACCTCAGGGCTCAGTGTTAGGACCTTTGTTCTTTAGCTAACAGTTGGAAGAAAGAAGGGGTTGTTACATGAGGACTTCAGTCAAACTGGATTAATGTCACAAGTAGTGTACCTCAGGGCTCAGTGTTAGGATCTTTGTTCTTTAGCTAACAGTTGGAAGAAAGAAGGGGTTGTTACATGAGGACTTCAGTCAAACTGGATTAATATCACAAGTAGTGTACCTCAGGGCTCGGTGTTAGGACCTTTGTTCTTTAGCTAACAGTTGGAAGAAAGAAGGGGTTGTTACATGAGGACTTCAGTCAAACTGGATTAATGTCACAAGTAGTGTACCTCAGGGCTCGGTGTTAGGACCTTTGTTCTTTTTGATTTACATGAGTGACATGGATGAAGGAATGGTCAATAAGTTAGTTACATTTCCAGATGATATCAAGGTCTTGGGTGTTGTTGGCTGTGAAGAGGACGTTACTGATTTACAAAAGGGTTTAGACCATTTATTGAGTTGAGTAAATAAATGGTAGATGGGTTTTAATTATAATAAATACAAGGTAATACCTGTGTGATATCATAATTTGAGTTATTAGTATAATTTTGATGGGAATAACCAAAACAGTGTTATGAAAGAAGGGAATCTTCTTGTAATGGTTGACCAGTCTCTAAAGCCATCCAATCAGTGTGCTGTTGTTTGTGATAGGGCAAATAGGATTTTAGGTTGTATGTACAGAAATATTGAGTATAAGTCTGAAGATGTTATAATTTGCATGGGTCACTGTTAAGCCACATTTGGAGTATTGTGTTATTTTTGTGCTCCTTACCTTAAGAAACACATCAAATTGTTGGAAAGGGTTGAGAGAAGGGTTACAAGAATGGTACTTAGAACTGAGAGGCTGAAATCTCTCAGATTGCTTTCTCTTGGGAAAAAAGAAGAGTTGGAGGGGATCTTAATGAGGTATTTTAGATTGTAAATATAAATGATAGTGTTGATATATCATCTTTGTTTAATGAGGTATTTAAGATTGTAAATATAAACGATAGTGTTGATATATCATCTTTGGTCATATTTTAAAAGTAAGAAGAGTAGAACTAGGGGACACAAGTATAACTTTTGGTAGGGTAGGAATCATCTTCAGCTAAAACAGTTTTGTTTTTTAAGAGTAGTTGGCATTTGGGGTGGGTTGCCTTCAGATGTTGTAGAGACAGTAATTTAAAGGATGTTAAGAAAAAGCTTTAAGTATGTGAATGATAAGGGCTGGCTTTATGTTTGTTTTGTTGTTTTTTATTTAATTTAGTTTAGATTGTAGAACAATTGAGATGGACCAGTAGGTCCTACATTGCACTAAAATATTACATAATTTTGAAACATAATACGTTGATTTTGTTAATGCACCTTTACAATATTTTATTGTTCTTGTTGTGAATAGTTATATAAATTTCATGATCGCTACTAATTTAGAATGAAAAAGATACAATAACGATAATGTGAAGAAAACCAGATGAGGAGTTTAATGGTTAATCTTTCAAAACTAGGATTGGTTGATTTCTAAAAACTTGTTTTTATGGTGGTATAACAATAATATTGTTGTTGTTTTTTACAAGTTGTGGAATAGTTTCCAGCAAATGTTTTGATAAAAACTCATTTTAAATAACAAATCATGCTCATAAGTTATAAAAATGTAGGTTGGTAAGCACTGTGATCTAGCTACTCGGGTAGTTATTGTGTACATTTTGGGACTTATTTCGAAAACATAGGTTTGGAAATTTTTCTAAGCTTTTTTCTAATAAACTCAATAATAGTTACATTATTCTACAAATAGAAACAACCTAATATTTAAGAACAGTGAGGAGTTTATCGAGGCAGTCCTATACAATACACTTTTTAAAAATTACCCTTAAAGCTAGTCGTTATCATTCAAATATCTACCATGCCTTTTTTTAACTTACATTAAACTTACTGCATTTACCATCTATTGTCTTAGCTGAAGAAAGCTCTGACTCTGTCAAACTTTATATCCTCCATTCTAACCATTAAATATGAAAAAAAGACAATTCATGAACGTTATCAGTCATCTTACGTATCTCAAAAACTTCAGTCAGATCCTCTCTAACTCCAAAAGGTTGACAAATATTAACCTGTCTTGTATGACAACCTTTATATGTTCTTAGTATCTCTCTAACCCTTTCCAACAGTTCAGTATTGTTCTTATGGTAAAGTTGAACACAATACTCCATGTGTATCCTAACCAACAAGCAACTTGAACAGTAAAATTATAACCTCTTTGTATTTCTGTAAATGCATCATACAGTTCTATTTACCTCACCACTAGTAACAACAGACTTTCTTGGTTGTAAGAGATTGATCAATCAAAATGAAGTTCCTTCCTTTCATAACACTGTTCGAGTCCTATCAGTCTAGGTTAACATGTGCCAACCATGATTATAGATTTTTAATTATATTTATTTTATTGTTAATAGATTTCTAAAGTACTTACTTTTTGTAAAACAGAAATTGATGCAGTGTATACATTATAATTAGTGTACATGGTAAAAGAAATCTTTCTCTCTATAGGTGAAGAAAGAAAAGCAGACAAAGTTAATGAATTTCCTCAACTATGGAAGTCTTATTGTATGTACGACTATAACTTTCATAATGGTTCTGTTATGTAGGTTTATATGGAGTTTAACAATGTATGTAGGTTTATATGGAGTTTAATAATGTATGTAGGTTTATATGTAGTTTAACAATATAAGTAGGTTTATATGTAGTTTAACAATATAGGTAGGTTTATATGGAGTTTAACAGTATAGGTAGGTTTATATGTAGTTTATTTAAAAAGTAAAAACATTTCACTTATATAACTTTTCTTAAGTAAATATTTAATTATTAAATGTACCTTTAGTCTCGGTTGTGATTTAGTACCTACATAAAAGCGTGGCTAATGTTCCTAGAAACCTGCAGTGCTGCTGTTTAAGTAACACAAAATTCACTGGTAGTATTTAACATGTTGTTTTAAATTTATATGTGTTTTATTATGACATCTCTTTTTTATGAGTACCAACATAGACAAATGTGATGTGTTAAACTAAATACAAAAGGCCTTTCACTAGGTTATGTTTAAATTCTGTGTTCTGAACAACCTTATTTATCTGCCATGTTCCATGTTTATTTACCTTTGTGATAAAATTTTTACCAACAAGTAGATGAAATGCAGAAAAAACCTTGCTAATATGCTGTTTTGAAATTTTAAGCCTAACTTTCTGTTACATTTCATTTGTTTGTGGTAGAAGAAAAAATAATAGTTGTGAAACTACAAACACAGATATTTTGTCTCTATTTTAGAGACTGTCCAATAAAAATTTGTAAAGCAAGAATTGACAAATAAGTAATTACTTTCATGTAGTTAATAAACTTTGAGGAAAGAAATGTATTTTATTTTATGCAAAAAGGGTTCAACTTTTATATACATCTATAAATGTAAGTTTGTACAGGCTCAAGTAATTATTTATAAATTATTTACAGTGTACCAGCTACAACAGCAAGCTCCAACTCCAAAACGTATTGTTTGCTCTCGTGAGGTAAGTGTCTAAGTGTTTTGATGATGAGATACATTGTTGTTATAAGTGTCTAAGTGTTTTGATGATGAGATACATTGTTGTTATAAGTGTCTAAGTGTTTTGATGATGAGATACATTGTTGTTATAAGTGTCTAAGTGTTTTGATGATGAGATACATTGCTGTTATAAGTGTCTAAGTGTTTTGATGATGAGATACATTGTTGTTATAAGTGTCTAAGTGTTTTGATAATAAGATACATTGTTGTTATAAGTGTCTAAGTGTATTGATAATGAGATACATTGTTGTTATAAGTGTCTAAGTGTTTTGATGATGAGATACATTGTTGTTATAAGTGTCTAAGTGTTTTGATGATGAGATACATTGTTGTTATAAGTGTCTAAGTGTTTTGATGATGAGATACATTGTTGTTATAAGTGTCTAAGTGTTTTGATGATGAGATACATTGTTGTTATAAGTGTCTAAGTGTTTTGATAATAAGATACATTAATCAGTGATGACGAGAAACCCACTTGTTGAGAAATTTATATGCAAAAAACGGCTAAAACACTTTACATAGAAGAGTTTGAGCTGCTGTCGACCTTCGAAGTCATCGCCAGGTTCACAAAGGTGAACCTGACGATGACCGGAAGGTCGAAAACGCTGTTCGCTCTTCTATGTAAAGTGTTTTCTCAGCCCAAACGAGCCGTTTTTTGCATATAAATAAGATACATTGTTGTTATAAGTGTCTAAGTGTATTGATAATGAGATACATTGTTGTTATAAGTGTCTAAGTGTTTTGATGATGAGATACATTGTTGTTATAAGTGTCTAAGTGTATTGATAATGAGATACATTGTTGTTATAAGTGTCTAAGTGTTTTGATGATGAGATACATTGTTGTTATAAGTGTCTAAGTGTTTTGATGATGAGATACATTGTTGTTATAAGTGTCTAAGTGTTTTGATGATGAGATACATTGTTGTTATAAGTGTCTAAGTGTTTTGATGATGAGATACATTGTTGTTATAAGTGTCTAAGTGTTTTGATGATGAGATACATTGTTGTTATAAGTGTCTAAGTGTTTTGATGATGAGATACATTGTTGTTATAAGTGTCTAAGTGTTTTGATGATGAGATACATTGTTGTTATAAGTGTCTAAGTGTTTTGATGATGAGATACATTGTTGTTATAAGTGTCTAAGTGTTTTGATGATGAGATACATTGTTGTTATAAGTGTCTAAGTGTTTTGATGATGAGATACATTGTTATTATTCCCATTGTTTAGCTTCTTTCTTTGTTGCTCATATCGGTTGTTTACTGTGATAAAAGTTTTCTTCCTTTTGTGACTCTGATGAAGTTACAGACTTTACACATTACATTCACTTATGGTTTTATTTTAGTAAGTATTTGATATGATTTAACTTTTCAACATTATTTTTGTAAATGTAATTTTACCAACATCACAATTTCAGTCTTGTTCTATAGGTTTTAATGATTATAAACTTCATGAACAGTTACTACTACACTGTTTTTTTTTGTACAATGAAATCCTTTTAGTCCAGTAATTGACAGTCCAAGTTATTCACAATCCAGATGGTTTTCATGGACAAGTTTTAACAATAAGAACTTTAGTCATTAATTCATACCTTCACATTTCAAATATGTATAGAGATTTATTATAATAAACATGAATTTTGTATGATACATGATTCAGTAACCTACACATGAATCTACAAAGGGAATCAGTTGGAATGGGAAACATAAAAATAATTTACAGATTTCAAAACAGTTGTGCTTACAACTTAACCATAACTCATATCCTTTGCAGCAAAGTGGATAATTATTCCAGATAATTCAGATCAGTGAACAGAAACTATATATTGAAATCATTCTAACAAAATGCAAGACCTGTATCTTTGGACACGCTAAGTTACGCCAGAACTGTTTCTTGGTGACAGAATGCTTGCCGTTTGGGTGTGTGGTGTTCCATCAGAGCTATTTCTTGATAACTGAATAGTTATGAAGGTACTAATTACCTTGGAAAATAACTTGTGTATGGATGAAGTAGCTGCAAGTAGAGTAGAGCTGTGAAAACTTTAATCACTAAGGTTGATGTGCTGAATGGTTTATAGCAGCTACTCTATGTGCTAATGTTATATGTTGCAGACACCTACATTTGTGAAACCTAATTGACCCAAGATGCTTTGAAAGTGTTGTAATCAGTCCTGTTGTTGATACAAGATGTAGGTGGAAGAAGAAAGCTTGGATGGCAACAGTCTTGGAGTGGCTAGAGGATACGAACATTGCCGTACCAGATCAAGAGCTGCCATGAGTGATAATGTGGATGCTGAAATGATCAGGTCGTTTATAACTTACTATCACTGTCAGCTGATTAGAAAATATGTAGAATGTTCAGTTAATACCTTTGTGACTTTAACAGATGGTAAGTTATACCTGGTCCAACATTACTATAGAAACGGTTGTTAAGATTTTACCACAGTGTGGGCAGAGCAGGACTTTTGAGATGTCAGACATCTTTTAATGAGGTTATCTCTGGAATTATATTCAATCATAAGTAGTGATATACCGTGTAAGTTGTTCAGTGGCTCGAAATTGACTCAGCAGAACAAATCAGTTAAGAGTCATCAGATGAAGACATCATTTATATTTGTGTCCCATTAAGAGTGTGGTTACAATGGATTCTGGCAAGAAAAATGACCCAGTTATTACAGTCCAGACATCATGACATGGTTTGAATAAAATAATGTGTGTGAAAATGATGACTTATTTACTTACAGCTGTTCAAAAACTATATAAAAGTTATGTTGTATATTATTCCATTTTGTATTCCATCAGTTATTATTGTGAACAACATGATGAATTATGGGAAGACAGTGAAACCATACATCACTTTGATGATGAAATTAATCATAAAGTAGAAAATAATAACTTGTAATAACATCCAGTTATTAGAATCAGTCACTCTGATTTTAATTGTATCATTATTGACTGGTAAACATAAGGGTAAAAACTAGTTATTGTAGGAGTAACTGAAGAGCAACTGTATGTTTCAATGATCTAGAAAAACATCTTCATCACAGATGTCTTCAGTGTGATCGGGTTTTGTTAGATATTGTTCTGTGAGACAACTGAACTTACGGTGTGATCAGGTTTTGTTGGATATTGTTCTGTGAGACAACTGAACTTACAGTGTGATCAGGTTTTGTTAGATATTGTTCTGTGAGACAACTGAACTTACGGTGTGATCAGGTTTTGTTAGATATTGTTCTGTGAGACAACTGAACTTACAGTGTGATCAGGTTTTGTTGGATATTGTTCTGTGAGACAACTGAACTTACAGTGTGATCAGGTTTTGTTGGATATTGTTCTGTGAGACAACTGAACTTGCAGTGTGATCAGGTTTTGTTGGATATTGTTCTGTGAGACAACTGAACTTACAGTGTGATCAGGTTTTGTTGGATATTGTTCTGTGAGACAACTGAACTTACAGTGTGATCAGGTTTTGTTGGATATTGTTCTGTGAGACAACTGAACATACAGTATGATCAGGTTTTGTTGGATATTGTTCTGTGAGACAACTGAACTTACAGTGTGATCAGGTTTTGTTAGATATTGTTCTGTGAGACAACTGAACTTACAGTGTGATCAGGTTTTGTTAGATATTGTTCTGTGAGACAACTGAACTTACAGTGTGATCAGGTTTTGTTAGATATTGTTCTGTGAGACAACTGAACTTACGGTGTGATCAGGTTTTGTTAGATATTGTTCTGTGAGACAACTGAACTTACAGTGTGATCAGGTTTTGTTAGATATTGTTCTGTGAGACAACTGAACTTACAGTGTGATCAGGTTTTGTTAGATATTGTTCTGTGAGACAACTGAACTTACGGTGTGATCAGGTTTTGTTAGATATTGTTCTGTGAGACAACTGAACTTACGGTGTGATCAGGTTTTGTTAGATATTGTTCTGTGAGACAACTGAACTTACGGTGTGATCAGGTTTTGTTAGATATTGTTCTGTGAGACAACTGAACTTACAGTGTGATCAGGTTTTGTTAGATATTGTTCTGTGAGACAACTGAACTTACAGTGTGATCAGGTTTTGTTAGATATTGTTCTGTGAGACAACTGAACTTACAGTGTGATCAGGTTTTGTTAGATATTGTTCTGTGAGACAACTGAACTTACAGTGTGATCAGGTTTTGTTAGATATTGTTCTGTGAGACAACTGAACTTACAGTGTGATCAGGTTTTGTTGGATATTGTTCTGTGAGACAACTGAACTTACAGTGTGATCAGGTTTTGTTAGATATTGTTCTGTGAGACAACTGAACTTACAGTGTGATCAGGTTTTGTTAGATATTGTTCTGTGAGACAACTGAACTTACAGTGTGATCAGGTTTTGTTAGATATTGTTCTGTGAGACAACTGAACTTACAGTGTGATCAGGTTTTGTTAGATATTGTTCTGTGAGACAACTGAACTTACAGTGTGATCAGGTTTTGTTAGATATTGTTCTGTGAGACAACTGAACTTACAGTGTGATCAGGTTTTGTTAGATATTGTTCTGTGAGACAACTGAACTTACAGTGTGATCAGGTTTTGTTGGATATTGTTCTGTGAGACAACTGAACTTACAGTGTGATCAGGTTTTGTTAGATATTGTTCTGTGAGACAACTGAACTTACAGTGTGATCAGGTTTTGTTGGATATTGTTCTGTGAGACAACTGAACTTACAGTGTGATCAGGTTTTGTTAGATATTGTTCTGTGAGACAACTGAACTTACAGTGTGATCAGGTTTTGTTAGATATTGTTCTGTGAGACAACTGAACTTACAGTGTGATCAGGTTTTGTTAGATATTGTTCTGTGAGACAACTGAACTTGCAGTGTGATCAGGTTTTGTTAGATATTGTTCTGTGAGACAACTGAACTTACAGTGTGATCAGGTTTTGTTAGATATTGTTCTGTGAGACAACTGAACTTGCAGTGTGATCAGGTTTTGTTAGATATTGTTCTGTGAGACAACTGAACTTACAGTGTGATCAGGTTTTGTTAGATATTGTTCTGTGAGACAACTGAACTTACAGTGTGATCAGGTTTTGTTAGATATTGTTCTGTGAGACAACTGAACTTACAGTGTGATCAGGTTTTGTTAGATATTGTTCTGTGAGACAACTGAACTTACAGTGTGATCAGGTTTTGTTAGATATTGTTCTGTGAGACAACTGAACTTACAGTGTGATCAGGTTTTGTTAGATATTGTTCTGTGAGACAACTGAACTTACAGTGTGATCAGGTTTTGTTAGATATTGTTCTGTGAGACAACTGAACTTACAGTGTGATCAGGTTTTGTTAGATATTGTTCTGTGAGACAACTGAACTTACAGTGTGATCAGGTTTTGTTAGATATTGTTCTGTGAGACAACTGAACTTACAGTGTGATCAGGTTTTGTTAGATATTGTTCTGTGAGACAACTGAACTTACAGTGTGATCAGGTTTTGTTGGATATTGTTCTGTGAGACAACTGAACTTACGTGTGATCAGGTTTTGTTGGATATTGTTCTGTGAGACAACTGAACTTACAGTGTGATCAGGTTTTGTTAGATATTGTTCTGTGAGACAACTGAACTTACAGTGTGATCAGGTTTTGTTGGATATTGTTCTGTGAGACAACTGAACTTACGGTGTGATCAGGTTTTGTTGGATATTGTTCTGTGAGACAACTGAACTTACGGTGTGATCAGGTTTTGTTGGATATTGTTCTGTGAGACAACTGAACTTACAGTGTGATCAGGTTTTGTTAGATATTGTTCTGTGAGACATCTGAACTTACAGTGTGATCAGGTTTTGTTGGATATTGTTCTGTGAGACAACTGAACTTACAGTGTGATCAGGTTTTGTTGGATATTGTTCTATGAGACAACTGAACTTACAGTGTGATCAGGTTTTGTTGGATATTGTTCTGTGAGACATCTGAACTTACAGTGTGATCAGGTTTTGTTGGATATTGTTCTGTGAGACATCTGAACTTGTTCTTCAAGTGGTACATTGTTTTAACATTTTATTTTATCTTTATAATTTATCAGCACCATGTATGTGTTGAGTGTTCATCAGTATAAAAAATTCTATCAGTATTTCAGTTGTTTCTAACTCAGAAATAATTCATAATTAATGTTTTTTTTCATTTTGTAACATTTGTTTATTTTGTGTTGTTTACAAAGAAAAAATAAAATATTTGATTTTCGTTTGTTACAGTTCTGGTGAGAATTGTCTATAAACGTTACATTTACTGAATTTGTTTTTGGAATTTTCCTGCCTGTCCCAAGTTTACTAAGAAACTCAGGATTTTTGATAGTGGTTTTATTACTACATCTGTTTGTTGGCACCTCTCTTCTTTTGATGTTGCATCATGTAACTTGACAAATAACTAGTGATGTTTAGTGTGGGAAAACAACTAGTGATGTTTAGTGTTGGAAAACAACTAGTGATGTTTAGTGTTGGAAAACAACTAGTGATGTTTAGTGTTGGAAAACAACTAGTGATGTTTAGTGTGGGAAAACAACTAGTGATGTTTAGTGTTGGAAAACAACTAGTGATGTTTAGTGTTGGAAAACAACTAGTGATGTTTAGTGTTGGAAAACAACTAGTGATGTTTAGTGTTGGAAAACAACTAGTGATGTTTAGTGTTGGAAAACAACTAGTGAAGTTTAGTGTTGGAAAACAACTAGTGATGTTTAGTGTTGGAAAACAACTAGTGATGTTTAGTGTTGGAAAACAACTAGTGATGTTTAGTGTTGGAAAATAACTGTAAAAGTATTTAAATATGATTACATGAAGCAGACAATAAACAAAATTGAGAAAATCAAGTAATTTGTGACTTCCAGAGTGGTTAATAAAAAAAAAAGAAACAAACTAATGAAAAGTTTTAGGGAGAAACTACAGGTTTGGGATTGTTTTAAAGCTTTTTTTAGATGTTATTTTCTTTTATGAAGATTTTTTTGTGTTGAATTATGTTTATGTGAAAACTAAACAAATTTTTTTCTACAAAAAGATAACAGGTAAGATTAGTTAGGGTTAATTAGTGTGATGGGTAACTCGAACCTTTATGTCTTTTATGTTGTTGTTAAGTTTATTTTGTTCATGCAATGACCACAAATAAAGGACTCATTTTTGGAAACTAAAATATATTATTGAGATACATTTGACAAAATAAATTTTTAAAAGAAATATTTAATGTGTATCAGTATAGTTAAAACTGACCAGATAAACTGATTGGAAGTTTCTGATAAAATAACTTGTATTCTGAGATGGATGAAGGTATTTCTAATGAAACTTTGAAGAATGGATGGCAACTGCCTGTTGTGGAGACACAAGCATAGAGGATGACACTTTGAAAGCCTTCTGCCTGAAGATCTAAACTTTCAAAACGTTGTCCTCTACACTTGTGTCTCCACAACAGGCAGTTGCCATCTGTTCTACAAAGTTTCATCATGAATACTCTGCCTAAACAATCTGTCAAAGGTATTTATAAGGTTTTTCTAAAAATCATTTAACAAAAAAAAAGATTTGGATATTTCACAAATAATAAATAATGATAAAAATAATGTAATTTCATGAATGTTTTACAGTGAAATTCAGATACTATTTAGTAAGTTTCTACCAATCTTTTTACACTTTTGTTAAATATTTTTATTGTGAGAAAGCAAACTGAGATGTTCTTCCAGTCATTAAGGAGAGTTCACAGTCTGATATATTCACTTAGTGTGTGTTTTTCTAGATTACGCTGGTAATATTGACATATATAAAAGCACCTACACTGTTACTTGACAGATATATTACTGATACATAGGTCTTTTACACTATATATCTTATTACAATATAGTATATAATGATATTGTTTAGTTGTGACTTTACAGTTTTATGTTGCTCTTACCAAGTGAATTTCTATAACATACAAAATATTGCTGTTGTATGCTTTAATAGTATTAATAGTTGTTCATGTGGGTAATAATGTGAGTCTGACAGAACTGAATGGTAATATAATCTGTGATATTCTGGTTTATGGTTTCAGGTTCCAAACAGACCACCTCACTACGGCAGAGAGTAAGTTGTCAGTTATCATAATTTTACTTAGTTTATTCCAGTGTTATGTTTTATATATTCACTCAAGTAATTTATTGATTGTATTAAAAGCAAAATATAAAGAAAGAACTTTGATGACTACATTTGTTTTTATGATTAAAGTGAGACGTACTTATGGTGGTAAGAACTGTGTAAATAAAACTGTTTAAAACTACGCACACATACAAGACATTTCAGTGTGTCACAAATGTTTTGTATTTATTATTGGATATAATTTCAATTACACGTTCACTAATTATATTGAATTTGCTACATATTTTATAAATCTCTGTATCTGTGTATCTTTAACTGTGGATGATACAAAGATACCTAGTATATTTTATTCAAAATATTCTTATGCTTGATAAAAAGTGTACTTGTTGCTATGTACATACGTAAGCTGTGAATGTGGTTTGTGGCTTCCCAGGATTAAGTCAAGGTTTTTGTGTACTTGTTGCTATGTACATACGTAAGCTGTGAATGTGGTTTGTGGCTTCCCAGGATTAAGTCAAGGTTTTTGTGTACTTGTTGCTATGTACATACATAAGCTGTGAATGAGGTTTGTGGCTTTCCAGGATTAAGTCAAGGTTTTTGTGTACTTGTTGCTATCTACATACATAAGCTGTGAATGTGGTTTGTGGCTTTCCAGGATTAAGTCAAGGTTTTTGTGTACTTGTTGCTATGTACATACATAAGCTGTGAATGTGGTTTGTGGCTTCCCAGGATTAAGTCAAGGTTTTTGTGTACTTGTTGCTATGTACATACATAAGCTGTGAATGTGGTTTGTGGCTTTCCAGGATTAAGTCAAGGTTTTTGTGTACTTGTTGTTATCTACATACATAAGCTGTGAATGTGGTTTGTGGCTTCCCAGGATTAAGTCAAGGTTTTTGTGTACTTGTTGCTATGTACATACATAAGCTGTGAATGTGGTTTGTGGCTTTCCAGGATTAATTCAAGGTTTTTGTGTACTTGTTGTTATGTACATACATAAGCTATGAATGTGGTTTCAGGTTTCATGGGATGATCTCCAGAACAGAAACAGAATGGCATCTCCGTGAGTGTGATGGATGTTACTTAGTACGGGAAAGCCAAAGGGCTCCTGGTCAATACACCCTTAGCATGAGGTACTGGTTGATTGTACAGTTGTCTTGTTAACTGTTATATTGTAGCTCAAGTCATGTATCGATTTACAACTTAAATACTTTCAACATTGTTGAAAGAAAGTTTGTAATGGATAATAAATTATATTAAATAGTCTTAAAATGGTATTAAAATGATTTGACAAATGTTTCTGATGCAGTACTTACCTACTCCCATAAGATTACCTGTCTTCATTCAGCACTGCCCTCTATATTCAAACCTTTTCATAATGCATACCACAAGCTTGCATCCCCCCTGTTGGAATTAATATATTCCCATGTGTCTCTCAAGCAAATAATCCTACATCATCTATTAACTAGTAACAGTATCCTTGTGTGTTAATGTGACACCATCTATATCTCCCAATGTTCCATCAAGTTGTGTTTTTGTCTTTTTTGGGGTTTTATCGTCCACCTGTGGTCTTGCTCCAGACTCCAGTGTGACTAACTGGTAAGTTTTCCTCTTTCACAAGGGCCTTCCTTTCTTTTTATCACATAGATGTGGTGAGAAGTGTTGCAGCAGGTATCTTTTAACTTAAGATCCACACTGTAAGCCATGTAGAGTTGTACTCTGTCATCCATGGCTCTGCATGCTCATCATAGGATGTTCCACAAGATTGCTGCAAGGTTATCTACTTTGTAATAATTGCTTCATGAACATGTCCATTCTGGACAGTACCATCCATGGACTGCATGGGTAAAGCAGAATGGGATAGCTGCCCCAAACTACTGTGTCAAGAGTGAATGACTTGGCATGGTCTGTTTTTAAAAGTAGTGTTTCGTGGTCACCCACTGTACTGTCTCTGGTGATAACGTTCCAACCAATTCTGATGCCCCTTCCTTTGAATGGAGTGTAGGAATCCTTACTGCTCTCCAGTTCCAAGTTGCTGGAGTGGTTGATCATCAAGGCACACTTCATGTTACGAATGAAATTTGCCCCTTTTGATTGGGTGCCCTCATCCTACCTTTGCATGGATGTTGGTTCCCAGCAATGAGGTGTTGGATTTGAGTGAAACAGTTAACATAAGTCCTTGCACATGTTGAGTCCAGTTCCAGATAGCTTTAGGGTATCCATTTTTTGTAGTGGTCAGAAATTGGTGTGGATCTTTTTCCCCAGTCCTCGGATTGGAGTTAAAAACTGTATTATCATCATGCTACCGTCATGTTGATGTTGGTATCCAGTACAGGAAGTTATTTAATGTAGAGTATTTGCGGTATGGTTTGATGTTCCTTAACCACGCTATGCCTTTTGATTTCTACCCTTGTGTTTTATGAATTATGCAAATAGGCAGAAAGTGTACCGCACAGAAATGGCACAGTTCCCTTCCTCTGATCTCCAGTTTTCAGGAGATATCCTTTGACGTTTTGGGGTGCTATTCCCTTGCACTGGCCCTCCTCCTTTCATTGTGGGATTACAACTAACCTTGTGAAAGAAGATAAGTATATATTGGAAATACATCTTCAGTATAGGAAAGTTATAACTTCTTTGAGATTTAATCAATGAAAACTACAAACAAAAACAAGTAAGTTTCAGATTTAACCAATAAAACTACAAACAAAAATAAGTAAATTTCAGACTTAATCAATATAACTACAAAAGAAAACAAGTAAGTTTAAAATTTGACCAATATAACTACAAAAGAAAACAAGTTAGTTTAAAATTTAACCAATAAAACTACAAACGAAAACAAGTGAGTTTCAGATTTAACCAATATAACTACAAACGAAAACAAGTGAGTTTCAGATTTAACCAATATAACTACAAACGAAAACAAGTGAGTTTCAGATTTAACCAATATAACTACAAACGAAAACAAGTGAGTTTCAGATTTAACCAATATAACTACAAACGAAAACAAGTGAGTTTCAGATTTAACCAATGTAACTACAAACGAAAACAAGTAAGTTTCAGACTTAATCAATGAAAACTACAAACAAAAACAAGTAAGTTTCAGATTTAACCAATAAAACTACAAACGAAAATAAGTAAATTTCAGACTTAATCAATATAATTACAAACGAAAACAAGTAAGTTTAAAATTTAACCAATATAACTACAAACAAAAACAAGTAAGTTTAAAATTTAACCAATATAACTACAAACGAAAACAAGTAAGTTTCAGATTTAACCAATATAACTACAAACGAAAACAAGTGAGTTTCAGATTTAACCAATATAACTACAAACGAAAACAAGTGAGTTTCAGATTTAACCAATGTAACTACAAACGAAAACAAGTGAGTTTCAGATTTAACCAATGTAACTACAAACGAAAACAAGTGAGTTTCAAATTTAACCAATGTAACTACAAACGAAAACAAGTGAGTTTCAAATTTAACCAATGTAACTACAAACGAAAACAAGTAAGTTTAAAATTTAACCAATAAAACTACAAACGAAAACAAGTAAGTTTCAGACTTAATCAATGAAAACTACAAACAAAAACAAGTAAGTTTCAGATTTAACCAATAAAACTACAAACGAAAATAAGTAAATTTCAGACTTAATCAATATAACTACAAACGAAAAGAAGTAAGTTTAAAATTTAACCAATATAACTACAAACGAAAACAAGTAAGTTTAAAATTTAACCAATATAACTACAAACGAAAACAAGTAAGTTTAAAATTTAACCAATATAACTACAAACGAAAACAAGTAAGTTTAAAATTTAACCAATATAACTACAAACGAAAACAAGTAAGTTTCAGATTTAACCAATATAACTACAAACGAAAACAAGTAAGTTCAGATTTAACCAATATAACCACAAACGAAAACAAGTGAGTTTCAGATTTAACCAATATAACCACAAACGAAAACAAGTGAGTTTCAGATTTAACCAATATAACTACAAACGAAAACAAGTGAGTTTCAGATTTAACCAATATAACTACAAACGAAAACAAGTAAGTTTCAGATTTAACCAATAAAACTATAAATGAAAATAAGTAAATTTCACACTTAATGAATGAAAACTACAAACAAAAGCAAGTAAGTTTAAAATTTAACGAGTACAAACTTCAAAGGAAAACAAGTAAGTTTTAGATATAAAACTATCAAAAAATAAAGTTAAAAAAAGTTATTTGTTTTCGTTAATGAAAATCTCTCGAGTGTTGAAACAAGAAAACAAGGCACCTTCATTGATAACTGTGTCTACAAAGAAACAATTTAGTAAAACCTATGCTGTGCTGTGATGATGAACATTATTGAATGTTGAGTACAAGTACATTGTTGGAGAACTGTCAGACAATTCCAGAAAAGGCCACAGGCCCAGTAGTTACCACAGGAACTGCTGGTTATACATGTCCAGTGGGACGGCAGTTTTGCTGATATTATTAATGATATAATGGGCTTCAATGAATTACACCCTAGTAGTCTAGAAGTATCGGTCTAAGCTTTGCTATCTTATTAAAAAGCATCTTTAAATCATATTGAACATCTGCACAGGTTAAGTTTGTGTTATGTTTGAAACCAATGAACGTTTCTGTTTTGGTTTAGAAAACAGCTTTTGATGTTTTCTCACTTTTCTACTTACTCGTTACAAGATTCATGACAGCTACAAAAAACTTTCGACTGTATTACGATGGAAAACATTATGTGGGTGAAAAAAGATTTGACACTGTGCAGGATTTAGTGGCTGATGGTCTCATCACACTGTACTTAGAATACAATGCTGCAGAGTACATATCTATGATGTGTGTTCAAATAAAATACGAAGAAAGCCCCTACATGACTCTAAGTTCTTATCAGCAAAAGATGCGTCAAATGAGGATTCAGAAGAGGTCCAGCTTTTCAAGCCAAGAAAGCAACAGCACCCGATCTCCCCACGAATACGACAGACCTTCTGATGATGTAAGTAGAGCTGTCTTTTCTTAAGTTCCATGTGTTTACTTTTGGATAAGTATACTAGTACAAGCTAGGTATCTCCAACTGATCGCAAGTGCGACAATACAGTAGATGCTGTATTTTACACTGATTAAAAAAAACAAAATAAAAATGGTTGTATGGTTCTGATAATACTCCACACTGGTCTTCTCAAACATAATTATCTCTCTGTAATTATACTGACTTGTAATGCTAAAAGCTGGGGTTAGATTCCTTCTGGTGGACAGAGTGCACATAGTACATTATATAGTTTGAAACCAAAATAGAACAAATAAATATAAGTTGTTTTTTAATGAAAACAGTTTAAAAATTAATATATATAAGAAATGTTGAAAATGAGTAAGTTTCAAAAATTAATTTACTAAAAGTTTGAATGAACTTTAAGGGTTCCTGTTTTCTTTGTATCAACAAATCAATAGTAATGATAAATATATAAAGGAGCTGATACCAGTAAACCAATAAGGACATTAGTTTCACTAGTCCAGATAGAGAGGTTATTGTTTCAGTAGTCCACGTAGAGATGTTATTGTTTCAGTGGTCCATGTAGAGACATTATTTTTTCTGCAGTCTACAAGAGAACATAAATAAAAGTTGAAAAGACTGGTAAGCTAAATGTTTTAAAGTACATAATTTTGTACTCATTGGCCAAAGTCTGTTTAATTTATGTCAGGCTTAAAACTTGTTTAAGTCTCTCATTGTCATGGAATACATTCTCTCTCCCCCATATATATTTGACATACTGTGTAACATTTGTTATGGAGTTCAAAAGTATAATATTGACAGTATGTGAGTTTGAAATTTTGTACCACAACGAAAAAGAGAATTCTCTTTCAAAATTTTCAAAGTTTAAAGTAAGTGGCTTATATTTTTATTGTTTATAGGAAAATAAACCTTGCATTGAGAGAGAGTTGTTTGTCTGTAAATGTGCCACTTGAAGTGTTAACCCTATCATGTTATAAGAACAAGAGTTGTTTTTGTATTAATTATGTTAATTGAGGACGTGAACTTTTTGTTTTCAGAATGGAATATTTTTCCCAGAAGATTTGGTACTGGGTGATATTGATGTCCATCGTTTTGAGAAGCCTCATAACTTTAGGGTAAATGATGAACCTCTGCGTCTTCATTTATCTTCACTTCTAATGATCTTCACATGTTTTTACTATTGAGTAATACAATTCTACCTAAAATAAGTCCGAGTCCATTCTAGCTTGTTTCAGAAAAATGTATTAAATTTTTCATAACCAGCATTAAATGTAAAAGGTCCACTTGATCAACCAAAGAAGCAACAGTTTTTGTTAAAGTTTATTTAAGCCCATCCTGTGTTATGTAAATTTTCCTTTTAAAATTATTTGATGGAGACAGTTTTAAAATGGTCAGTGGGAGATGTGTCTGTGTTTTTAATTTACCAGTTACTTAGGTTTAGGTTTGAATTAGTGGTAGTAAGTATGTTGTCCTAGCTAGGAACGTTTTACACAGTGCATCATTTAAAGCAACAAAAGTTGAAATGGCTTTTTTTTTTGTTTTACCCAACAAGTAAGAGTTTAGGTTTCAACAGAACTTTTTATTTATTTAAGTTTTTCTGTTTATTGTTTGAAAGACATGGGTAGTTCTGTTTAATATTATTTTTTAATTCATATATCGATCCATTTGGATAAAATTAACCCATCTGGTGAGGAAAGTGTATGTTTGTTTGAAGATTAGAATATGAGGCAGCATTATATCTTTACAGTTTGTAGTTAGTAAATACTAATATGTCTTTATATAGTTTCAGAAATCCATGATTTCCTCTATTACTTAATGTTTAAAACTAATGAACAGTAAGCAAATGTTATTAATTTCCTGGTTCAAGTGATTTCACTTTGAGATATCTTTAAAGACAGTTTAAAGGATATATATATGCAAAACGGCTCGTTTGGGTTGAGAAAATATTTTACATAGAAGAGCGAACAATGTTTGATATTTAATGAAACAAATGTACTGTATTTAAGTTTTATATTTAATACAATGAATGCTCTGGTCTTCAGTTTGATATTTAATAGAACTAACGTTCTTATTTAAGCTTTGTATTTAATACAAAGAATGTTCTGCACTGAAGCTTTATATTTAATAGAACAAATGTTCTTATTTAAGTTTTATATTTAATACAATGAATGCTCTACATAGAAGAGCGAACAACATTTCGACCTTCTGCGGTCATCGTCAGGTTCACAAAGAAAGAGGTAACTGACCGGAAGCTGACCACATGTTTGGAAGGGGTTGTGTAACTGGGTGTCGGAATGTAGAGGGCGGTGTTAGATGTTTGAATATATAATTTTATTTTTATTATATTTAATATAGGTATAAAGGCGTTCCTTTATATTGCTTTATTTTGGGTTATTTTATAACTGCCACGACTTCTATATTGGAGAAACAAGTAGAAAAATGGAAACCAGATTCAAAGAACATAAAAAGTCACCTTCACACGTTTTTGAATGCTGCAAGTCAAATAAACACAACATAACCATAGAAAACACCCAAATACTAAATAAAGAAACAAACATAAACAAACGCAAAATTAAAGAAGCCTTACTTATACAACAACTTAAACCCAAAATAAACCAATACAAAGGAACACCTTTATACCTATACTAATAAATATAATCAAACATCTACGCACGCCCTCTACATTCCTATATTCAGTTATACAACCCCCCTTCAAACATGTGGTCAGCTATCGGTCAGTTACCTCTTTCTTTGTGAACCTGACGATGACCGAAGAAGGTCGAAACGTTGTTCGCTCTTCTATGTAAGATATTTTCTCAACCTAAATGAGCCGTTTTTACATATAAATTTTACATATAAATTTCTCTACAAGTGGGTTTTCTCGACAACACTGAGTTTAAAGGAGAAGTTACTGTTATCATGTGTTATTACCTTTGTTGTTTAGTTAGTTGTTATGAAACTTCTGTTGTTGTTTTCTTTAATGGCTAACATTTCTGTTATATCTTTTTAATATTCAGACCCACAACTTTAAAGGCCTACCGTGGTGTGACCTGTGTGGAAACTTCATGTGGGGGATTATTGCTCAAGGTGTCAAATGTGAAGGTAAGTGTGAAAACCTTGGTGTGGCCTGTGTGGAATTATTGCTCAATTGTTAAGGGCTAAGGTAAGTCTGAAAACTTTGGTGTGACTTTCATGAAAACTCGATGTAAGAGATACTTTTCCAAGGTAAGTAAGTCATCCATTAATAAAGATATCAGAGATACAGTCAGTAGTATTAACAAATAGAGAACAATTTTTTACAAATTACGTTTTAGTTTACTGTTATGGAAGAATGTTGGTTGACCGTGTTTAGTTCTGAATTAAAGGCTTGCGGATTTGTTGGATATGACTGTAAAAATTAGCTTTACTCTTACTAGGTGCGATAAGATAATGAAACATAAAACCAACCATTCTTGGAAACCTATTAAACAGATTTTAGCAATACTAAGCACTTGTCACATTACTTGAAATAAGCTGTTAATGGACTGTGTTTATCTAGGAAGGTGTTTAATTGCATTTCATGTTGTTATTAATAATGCCTTTAAGATATACTCTCCTCTGTCTGTACCTTTTCTCAAATAAAAGCTTGTGATGTACAGTTCTTGAAGCATATAATAACATATTTAATCTTGAAGGAGTTGGGCTGTATGAATACACTTAGGTTTTGTATTTAGATTACATATTTAATCTTGAAGGAGTTGGGCTGTATGAACACACTTAGGTTTTGTATTTAGATTACATATTTAATTTTGAAGGAGTTGGGCTGTATGAATACACTTAGGTTTTGTATTTAGATTACATATTTAATCTTGAAGGAGTTGGGCTGTATGAATACACTTAGGTTTTGTATTTAGATTACATATTTAATCTTGAAGGAGTTGGGCTGTATGAATACACTTAGGTTTTGTATTTAGATTACATATTTAATCTTGAAGGAGTTGGGCTGTATGAACACACTTAGGTTTTGTATTTAGATTACATATTTAATTTTGAAGGAGTTGGGCTGTATGAATACACTTAGGTTTTGTATTTAGATTACATATTTAATCTTGAAGGAGTTGGGCTGTATGAATACACTTAGGTTTTGTATTTAGATTACATATTTAATCTTGAAGGAGTTGGGCTGTATGAATACACTTAGGTTTTGTATTTAGATTACATATTTAATTTTGAAGGAGTTGGGCTGTATGAATACACTTAGGTTTTGTATTTAGATTACATATTTAATCTTGAAGGAGTTGGGCTGTATGAATACACTTAGGTTTTGTATTTAGATTACATATTTAATCTTGAAGGAGTTGGGCTGTATGAATACACTTAGGTTTTGTATTTAGATTACATATTTAATCTTGAAGGAGTTGGGCTGTATGAACACACTTAGGTTTTGTATTTAGATTACATATTTAATCTTGAAGGAGTTGGGCTGTATGAATACACTTAGGTTTTGTATTTAGATTACATATTTAATCTTGAAGGAGTTGGGCTGTATGAATACACTTAGGTTTTGTATTTAGATTTCTGTAAGAAACTTTTTTTTATATAATAACATATTTAATCTTGAAGGAGTTAGGCTGTATGAATACACTTAGGTTTTGTATTTAGATTACATATTTAATCTTGAAGGAGTTGGGCTGTATGAATACACTTAGGTTTTGTATTTAGATTACATATTTAATCTTGAAGGAGTTGGGCTGTATGAATACACTTAGGTTTTGTATTTAGATTACATATTTAATCTTGAAGGAGTTGGGCTGTATGAATACACTTAGGTTTTGTATTTAGATTACATATTTAATCTTGAAGGAGTTGGGCTGTATGAATACACTTAGGTTTTGTATTTAGATTACATATTTAATCTTGAAGGAGTTGGGCTGTATGAACACACTTAGGTTTTGTATTTAGATTACATATTTAATCTTGAAGGAGTTGGGCTATATGAACACACTTAGGTTTTGTATTTAGATTACATATTTAATCTTGAAGGAGTTGGGCTGTATGAATACACTTAGGTTTTGTATTTAGATTACATATTTAATCTTGAAGGAGTTGGGCTGTATGAATACACTTAGGTTTTGTATTTAGATTACATATTTAATCTTGAAGGAGTTGGGCTGTATGAATACACTTAGGTTTTGTATTTAGATTTCTGTAAGAAACTTTTTTTATATAATAACATATTTAATCTTGAAGGAGTTAGGCTGTATGAATACACTTAGGTTTTGTACTTAGATTACATATTTAATCTTGAAGGAGTTGGGCTGTATGAATACACTTAGGTTTTGTATTTAGATTACATATTTAATCTTGAAGGAGTTGGGCTGTATGAACACACTTAGGTTTTGTATTTAGATTACGTATTTAATCTTGAAGGAGTTGGGCTGTATGAATACACTTAGGTTTTGTATTTAGATTACATATTTAATCTTGAAGGAGTTGGGCTGTATGAACACACTTAGGTTTTGTATTTAGATTACGTATTTAATCTTGAAGGAGTTGGGCTGTATGAATACACTTAGGTTTTGTATTTAGATTACATATTTAATCTTGAAGGAGTTGGGCTGTATGAATACACTTAGGTTTTGTATTTAGATTTCTGTAAGAAACTTTTTTTTATATAATAACATATTTAATCTTGAAGGAGTTAGGCTGTATGAATACACTTAGGTTTTGTACTTAGATTACATATTTAATCTTGAAGGAGTTGGGCTGTATGAATACACTTAGGTTTTTTGTATTTAGATTACATATTTAATCTTGAAGGAGTTGGGCTGTATGAACACACTTAGGTTTTGTATTTAGATTAATGTATTTAATCTTGAAGGAGTTGGGCTGTATGAATACACTTAGGTTTTGTATTTAGATTACATATTTAATCTTGAAGGAGTTGGGCTGTATGAACACACTTAGGTTTTGTATTTAGATTACATATTTAATCTTGAAGGAGTTGGGCTGTATGAACACACTTAGGTTTTGTATTTAGATTACATATTTAATCTTGAAGGAGTTGGGCTGTATGAATACACTTAGGTTTTGTATTTAGATTACATATTTAATTTTGAAGGAGTTGGGCTGTATGAATACACTTAGGTTTTGTATTTAGATTACATATTTAATCTTGAAGGAGTTGGGCTGTATGAATACACTTAGGTTTTGTATTTAGATTACATATTTAATCTTGAAGGAGTTGGGCTGTATGAATACACTTAGGTTTTGTATTTAGATTACATATTTAATCTTGAAGGAGTTGGGCTGTATGAATACACTTAGGTTTTGTATTTAGATTACATATTTAATCTTGAAGGAGTTGGGCTGTATGAATACACTTAGGTTTTGTATTTAGATTTCTGTAAGAAACTTTTTTTTCACAGACTGTGGTTTTAGTGCCCATCGAAAATGTTCCGAAAAAATCCCTAACGACTGTCTACCAGACTTGAAGTACATTAAGAGAGTGTTTGGGATTGATCTTACCACACTGGTTAAAGCCCACAATACCCCTCGACCCTTTGTTGTGGACATGTGTATTAAAGAGATAGAGAACCGAGGTGGGATTGAGTCACTTTGTGCTTAACATTAATTTAAGCTCTGCGGTGTTATTGTATTTTAAATGAGAAATAAAATTTACAGAAAATTCAAGTATGTTGTGTCTTTTCAAGTTTTAAACAGAAAATAACATTTTGTGTATTAAGCTTATTGTGTTGTTTGCTTAAAACTCATAGCGTTAAAGAGAGATTTTTATGTAGTTTCTTTAATTTTAAATGGAAAATGTATTTTTTAATCTATTAAATTCTCAATAGTTTTCTTGTGTTATTTAATTAACAGTTATTTAAAAACGTCCACCGAGCTTTTGAGTTATTTTAAATTGAGAATGTTGTTGTGTAACATTTAATTCAGGTATTGCAGTTGAAAATACAAATTGTTTATTGTTAAGAAACGGGTAATATTTTTGCTATAAATATTTATCAGTACTTAGCGGATGGAAGTACATTTTGATGGGAAACTTGATACATGTATATGTCCATTTTAGTTTACTGTTTAGAGATCAATGAAGAATCAAAATATTTATTGTTAATTACGTTTGATATTATTAAATAATTGTGGTCGTTAAACTTCAAACTAACTGAAATTGTTTGTTCAATTACGGTCATCTTTGAGAACTTTATATTAATTAAAATGTTTATTTTGAATTAATTTTAAGTTTACTGTTTGACCTCTCTTTTTGTTATGTGAATTGAATAAATACATCAATTTTCTACTAAAATTACAATCAAAACATTTTTTTAATCGGACACCTTAATGTTTTATTAATGTGCTAAAACTTTAGCTTTGGTGGTTTAGACTTACAAAATGAAATATTTTTCACTGATTATTATAACAGGTTTAGATGTGGAAGGACTCTATAGAATTTCAGGATTTAGTGATGAAGTTGAAGCGCTAAGGTTAAGTTTTGAAAAAGGTGAGTGTGAGAGTTTTATCTGTGAGTTGTGTGAAAATGGTGACTAGAAAACCTAAGATAATTGTTTAGTTTCAAAATAATAGTTGTATTACAAATAACTGTATTTGAAATAACAAAACAACTGTATTTTTTAAAGGAATTATTAGTCAACTCACTTGTAATAATTATTTAGACAACTACAATATTTGCAACCAATACTTTCATTAATTAATGTACCACTATTCTTTTGTATGTAGTACTTAATACAGTTACTGTTTTTGTCCATTCTTCAAGATGGTTTACATGCAGATATTAGTCCTGGAGCTTTCGAAGATGTACATGTTATAACTGGTGTCCTGAAGCTTTTTTTCCGTCTTCTGCCTATTCCCTTGATCACATTTGACACCTACCCTTTATTTATGAATGGTGTTAGTGAGTATCACATTTGATAACTTTCTCTTTATTTATGAACAGTGTTAGTGAGTATCACATTCAATAACTTTTTATTTATTTATGAATGGTGTTAGTATCACATTTGGTAACTTTCTCTTTATTTATGAATGGTGTTAGTGAGTATCACATTTGGTAACTTTCTCTTTATTTATTAATGGTGTTAGTGAGTATCACATTTGATAACTTTCTCTTTATTTATGAATGGTGTTAGTGAGTATCACATTTGATAAGTTTCTCTTTATTTATTAATGGTGTTAGTGAGTATCATATTTGATAACTTTCTCTTTATTTATTAATGGTGTTAGTGAGTATCACATTTGATAACTTTCCCTTTATTTATTAATGGTGTTAGTGAGTATCACATTTGATAACTTTCCCTTTATTTATGAATGGTGTTAGTGAGTATCACATTTGATAACTTTCCCTTTATTTATGAATGGTGTTAGTGAGTATCACATTTGATAACTTTCTGTTTATTTATGAATGGTGTTAGTGAGTATCACATTTGATAACTTTCCCTTTATTTATGAATGGTGTTAGTGAGTATCACATTTGATAACTTTCTCTTTATTTATGAATGGTGTTAGTGAGTATCACATTTGATAACTTTCTCTTTTGTTTCATGTGTTGTTATATTATACATTCATATTTGAAATATTAGTAAGTTGTTGAATGGAGATCGAAAGAAGCCAAATTAAGTATTTTTTATCGGTATCAGTATAGAATAAAAAAAATATTTGAATATGTTTGAACTTTATTGTAGAATAAAATTTAAATAATAAACTGTATTAATAATGCATGCTTTGTGATGATTTTATTGTCTTGAAACTGTTACACATTCTACTATATGCTGAATCCAAATATAATAAATTTTCTTCAATACGTACAGATTTTTTACAAAATGTCACATGTGGTTTTACATAAGTGAATTATTTTCTTTGAAATTGAGTCACATTTTTTTACAGTTAAAATGTTGACAACCAGTTACTATAGATTTCTTCAGACCAATGATGATGCAAATATTACTGATTATTCTAGAACCTGAAACATAATAATAAAAATGTGAACATTGTGGTATATGAAATGATAATTTTATCTAAATATGATTTTTTTTCTTCTTTCTAATTTATAAAAAGTTCTCACATGGTAGAAAGAAATGAATATTATTTTTGAAATATATGTAGCTGAATTATGGAAAATATATTACTAAATCCAAAACAACTTTTGCGAAATCCAGATTTCCTGATACGTGTTACTAATATGATGTTTTCTGTTGATTATTAATGTAATTCATTTGTAACAAGATGCAAAATGATGGCAGGTGATAAAAATGGAATTGCAAAAAAGAGACAGACTATTTAGAAAATGTAATTTGACTACTTTATTTATGTATTTTCATTGGACTTGCGTGTGATGTTTTTGTAGAATATTTATGATTCTTAGTGAATGTGTCTAGTATATATGTATATACAATTCAGAAAGTTGTTGGTTTAATTTAAATTTCTATATCCTATATATATTTTGTAAAGCATTACATTGTGCTGTCGTGTTATCATTTTTATTTTATTTTAAATTTCACTTATCTACACAATATCTGAAATAGATGTTATTGTGTTATTGTTTTTTTTTATATATATTTGTTGCTTTATCAATGAATACAAGGTTTTTTTTATATTTGTAAGGTAATAATTCTATTAAATAACAATTATTAGGACAACAAACTCTGGAAGGAAGACTGGATGGTTTAAGAGAAGCTATTAACAAACTACCACCAGCTCACTATCAAACCCTGAAGTACTTACTGGCACATTTAAACAGGTAATTTACTAACTAGTAATATTAATACACTACCACCAGCTTGCTATCAAACCATAAAGTGTCATCTGGAACTTAACTCTTGGTGTGGTCTCAGTCTATATGACCAACCATATGACTTCTTTCTACTCATTTAAAGTCTTTATAGATTTAATACTTGTAACTTTCAATGTAGTGTGTATATCTTCACAAAATCTGGTATTCTTTCAGTTAGCATTGTAAGTTTTTATATACAAAAAATGATATTTTCTGGTGAAGTATTTTTAATAAAATAAAATTTGTTCATGAATATTTGAGTATATTTTGAATATTTCATATGCAAAGTAATTTTCAGGTTAAAACTAAAATTTCGTTTTGTCTTCGCATCATAATCCTTAGGACCTTGTAAATGCATTTCAAATGTTCCTCACCCCCCAGTGAAACTGTAGTTTTTCTCTTGTTTTTTTACCCTATCTCAAAATTGAACTTGTCAATTTGACTGACTTTGCAACCACCAAAAACTGAGAAAATCTTAATTTCCCTTTTTTGTTTCTAGAATAACTTCAGATCAGAACATGAAACTACATTCATTGATCTGAAGTTGCTATATGTTTGTAACATTGTATATATATGTATAATTAAATTTTATTGTTTTATTTCTATTTTAAAATGTCTAACTACTGTTGTCACCATAATAAGTTTTAAATCACTTGGATCATATGCAGCAAATGTTTTGATATCGAATTACATTACTACATCTAGTACAAGCAGCTTGTGTGTATGCTTTGTGAAACATTTTTATTATATTATTATTATTATCTTAACTAACCTAAAAAGATCCTTATTTTTATAGTTTTATAATTCAACATAAAGTATGAACAAGAAACAAAGTACTCAACCAGTTGTTGTTTTGCTCTCGACTGTCAGAGAGAGTTAACCCTAATTAAAGTACTCAACCAGTTGTTGTTTTTTTGCTCTCGACTGTCAGAGAGAGTTAACCCTAATTAAAGTACTCAACCAGTTGTTGTTTTTTGCTCTCGACTGTCAGAGAGAGTTCCAGTTGTTGTCCAGTTGTTGTTTTTTGCTCTCGACTGTCAGAGAGAGTTCCAGTTGTTGTTTTTTGCTCTCGACTGTCAGAGAGAGTTAACCCTAATTTTTTATACTACTCACAATATTGCACTTAATTTTTATTCAGTTAAATAATGCATCAAACAGTATAGACTAATAACAAGCAAAAAGTAGAAAAATTCCCTTACTTCTCATAATATTTCTGGCTTTCTAACTTAGTGACAAGAGTCATTATAAATACTTTCAAGCTAGTTGTGAACTTTTCCACAGGAACGACGTTCATACACAGTGAAACTGACATTTAACTGATCAGAAGATAATGTTTACAATACGTCATTTGAAAGATGAAAATTTTGAGTTTGTGTTGATTATGGGTAATATATAAATACTTAAAACATAAGAGAGAATTAGTAACACATTACAAAAGAGAGGAAGGGTCTTCTTGTCTATTCAGTATTTATGTAACCAAAGTTGAAGACTATAATTAATATGGTTTGTCTGAGCAATGGTGATATTATAGAGTTTAATTTTGTTTAATTTTATACTTTTTTGTTAATTTTCATCAACAAATGAGTTGATTTTTATTTTGTGTGCTATTCAGGAATTTTAATCTAACACAAAGATGAATAAACCTATTTGTGAAGTTTGATTGTAAAGTAGAACAGTCCTGGTTTTTAATAAACACCACGTGAAACACCATCACTTTTGGCTGCAGATATTTGTGTAAATTATAAATAGTATAACTGTTTAAAACAACCAATAATTATAACATTTTAATCTGTTTCTTCTTCACAAAGTACCATGAGGTAAAACTCAAATAGGCATTCATAAGATAATCAAAGAAACATAAGTGAAAATATTCTTAGGTTGGACAGATTGTTTTAATTATGTTTTTTTCACAAATAATATGAAATTGAGTAGTAGTGGTATTGTCACAGTTTTAATTATTATGTATGTTAAGGATTAGAAGGAACAGGTTTTGAATTGACAAATTAGCACAGTTTTTTTTATGAAATGACTCTCTATCTGTTTGGATGGACAGGTGAGCAAGAGAAA
>NC_134826.1:10098898-10225419 GCF_004210375.1 Tachypleus tridentatus | reverse complement strand
TTGTCATCTAGACGTTACTTACCAATACACCTTGTCATCTAGACGTTACTTACCAATACACTCTTGTCATCTAGACGTTACTTACCAATACACTCTTGTCATCTAGACGTTACTTACCAATACACTCTTGTCATCAAGACGTTACTTACCAATACACTCTTGTCATCAAGACGTTACTTACCAATACACTCTTGTCATCAAGACGTTACTTACTAATACACTCTTGTCATCAAGACACTTGTTGTTTCAACATTACTTACCAATACACTCTTGTCATCAAGACATTACTTACTACAATACACTCTTGTCATCAAGACGTTACTTACCTAATACACTCTTGTCATCTAGACATTACTTACCAATACACTCTTGTCATCTAGACGTTACTTACCAATACACTCTTGTCATCTAGACATTACTTACCAATACACTCTTGTCATCAAGACGTTACTTACCAATACACTCTTGTCATCAAGACGTTACTTACCAATACACTCTTGTCATCTAGACATTACTTACCAATACACTCTTGTCATCAAGACATTACTTACCAATACACTCTTGTCATCTAGACGTTACTTACCAATACACTCTTGTCATCAAGACGTTACTTACCAATACACTCTTGTCATCAAGACGTTACTTACCAATACACTCTTGTCATCAAGACGTTACTTACCAATACACTCTTGTCATCTAGACGTTACTTACCAATACACTCTTGTCATCTAGACGTTACTTACCAATACACTCTTGTCATCTAGACGTTACTTACCAATACACTCTTGTCATCAAGACGTTACATTACCAATACACTCTTGTCATCAAGACGTTACTTACCAATACACTCTTGTCATCAAGACGTTACTTACCAATACACTCTTGTCATCAAGACGTTACTTACCAATACACTCTTGTCATCTAGACGTTACTTACCAATACACTCTTGTCATCAAGACGTTACTTACCAATACACTCTTGTCATCTAGACGTTACTTACCAATACACTCTTGTCATCTAGACATTACTTACCAATACACTCTTGTCATCAAGACGTTACTTACCTAATACACTCTTGTCATCAAGACGTTACTTACAATACACTCTTGTCATCTAGATACACTCTTGTCATCAAGACGTTACTTTACACTCTTGTCATTAGGTTATTTACTAATACACTCTTGTCATAGACGTTACTTACCAATACACTCTTGTCATCAGATCTTACCAAGACATTACGTTACTTACCAATACACTCTTGTCATCTAGACGTTACTTACTAATACACTCTTGTCATCTAGACGTTACTTTACCAATACACTCTTGTCATCAATACAGACGTTACTTACCAATACACTCTTGTCATCTAGACGTTACTTACCTAATACACATCTAGACGTTACTTACACTCTCAAGACGTTACTTACCAATACACTCTTGTGACTCTTGTCATCAAGACATACCAATACACTCTTGTCATTAGACGTTACTTACCAATACTCTTGTCATCAGATATTACTACCAATCTTGTCATCAAGACGTTACTTACTAATACACTCTTGTACATCATCTTTACTTACCAATACACTCTTGTCATCTAGACGTTACTTACCAATACACTCTTGTCATCAAGACGTTACTTACCAATACACTCTTGTCATCAAGACGTTACTTACCAATACACTCTTGTCATCAAGACGTTACTTACCTAATACACTCTTGTCATCAAGACGTTACTTACCAATACACTCTTGTCATCTAGACATTACTTACCAATACACTCTTGTCATCAAGACGTTACTTACCAATACACTCTTGTCATCTAGACATTACTTACCAATACACTCTTGTCATCTAGACGTTACTTACCAATACACTCTTGTCATCTAGACGTTACTTACCAATACACTCTTGTCATCAAGACGTTACTTACCAATACACTCTTGTCATCAAGACGTTACTTACCAATACACTCTTGTCATCAAGACGTTACTTACCAATACACTCTTGTCATCTAGACGTTACTTACCAATACACTCTTGTCATCTAGACATTACTTTACTTACCAATACACTCTTGTCATCAAGACGTTACTTACCAATACACTCTTGTCATCTAGACGTTACTTACCAATACACTCTTGTCATCTAGACGTTACTTACCAATACACTCTTGTCATCTAGACGTTACTTACCAATACACTCTTGTCATCTAGACGTTACTTACCAATACACTCTTGTCATCTAGACGTTACTTACCAATACACTCTTGTCATCAAGACGTTACTTACCAATACACTCTTGTCATCTAGACGTTACTTACCAATACACTCTTGTCATCAAGACATTACTTACCAATACACTCTTGTCATCTAGACTTTTTACTTACCAATACACTCTTGTCATCTAGACATTACTTACCAATACACTCTTGTCATCAAGACGTTACTTACCAATACACTCTTGTCATCTAGACATTACTTACCATTAATACACTCTTGTCATCAAGACGTTACTTACCAATACACTCTTGTCATCAAGACGTTACTTACCAATACACTCTTGTCATCTAGACATTACTTACCAATACACTCTTGTCATCAAGACGTTACTTACCAATACACTCTTGTCATCTAGACGTTACTTACCAATACACTCTTGTCATCTAGACGTTACTTACCAATACACTCTTGTCATCAAGACGTTACTTACCAATACACTCTTGTCATCTAGACGTTACTTACCAATACACTCTTGTCATCTAGACGTTACTTACCAATACACTCTTGTCATCTAGACGTTACTTACCAATACACTCTTGTCATCTAGACGTTACTTACCAATACACTCTTGTCATCTAGACGTTACTTACCAATACACTCTTGTCATCTAGACGTTACTTACCAATACACTCTTGTCATCAAGACGTTACTTACCAATACACTCTTGTCATCTAGACGTTACTTACCAATACACTCTTGTCATCTAGACATTACTTACCAATACACTCTTGTCATCTAGACATTACTTACCAATACACTCTTGTCATCAAGACGTTACTTACCAATACACTTACCAATCTTGTCATAAAGACGTTACTTACCAATACACTCTTGTCATCTAGACATTACTTACCAATACACTCTTGTCATCTAGACATTATTTACCAATACACTCTTGTCATCAAGACGTTACTTACCAATACACTCTTGTCATCAAGACGTTACTTACCAATACACTCTTGTCATCTAGACATTACTTACCAATACACTCTTGTCATCAAGACATTACTTACCAATACACTCTTGTCATCTAGACATTACTTACCAATACACTCTTGTCATCAAGACGTTACTTACCAATACACTCTTGTCATCTAGACGTTACTTACCAATACACTCTTGTCATCTAGACATTACTTACCAATACACTCTTGTCATCAAGACGTTACTTACCAATACACTCTTGTCATCAAGACGTTACTTACCAATACACTCTTGTCATCAAGACGTTACTTACCAATACACTCTTGTCATCAAGACGTTACTTACCAATACACTCTTGTCATCTAGACGTTACTTACCAATACACTCTTGTCATCTAGACGTTACTTACCAATACACTCTTGTCATCTAGACGTTACTTACCAATACACTCTTGTCATCAAGACGTTACTTACCAATACACTCTTGTCATCAAGACGTTACTTACCAATACACTCTTGTCATCTAGACATTACTTACCAATACACTCTTGTCATCTAGACGTTACTTACCAATACACTCTTGTATCAAGACGTTACTTACCAATACACTCATACCAAAAGACGTTACTTACCAATACACTCTTGTCATCTAGACATTACTTACCAATACACTCTTGTCATCTAGACATTACTTACCAATACACTCTTGTCATCAAGACGTTACTTACCAATACACTCTTGTCATCAAGACGTTACTTACCAATACACTCTTGTCATCTAGACATTACTTACCAATACACTCTTGTCATCAAGACATTACTTACCAATACACTCTTGTCATCTAGACGTTACTTACCAATACACTCTTGTCATCTAGACGTTACTCTTTATCCAGATACACTCTTGTCATCTAGACGTTACTTACCAATACACTCTTGTCATCTAGACGTTACTTACCAATACACTCTTGTCATCTAGACGTTACTTACCAATACACTCTTGTCATCAAGACGTTACTTACCAATACACTCTTGTCATCAAGACGTTACTTACCAATACACTCTTGTCATCAAGACGTTACTTACCAATACACTCTTGTCATCAAGACGTTACTTACCAATACACTCTTGTCATCAAGACGTTACTTACCAATACACTCTTGTCATCTAGACGTTACTTACCAATACACTCTTGTCATCTAGACGTTACTTACCAATACACTCTTGTCATCAAGACGTTACTTACCAATACACTCTTGTCATCAAGACGTTACTTACCAATACACTCTTGTCATCAAGACGTTACTTACCAATACACTCTTGTCATCTAGACGTTACTTACCAATACACTCTTGTCATCTAGACGTTACTTACCAATACACTCTTGTCATCTAGACGTTACTTACCAATACACTCTTGTCATCAAGACGTTACTTACCAATACACTCTTGTCATCAAGACGTTACTTACCAATACACTCTTGTCATCTAGACGTTACTTACCAATACACTCTTGTCATCAAGACGTTACTTACCAATACACTCTTGTCATCTAGACGTTACTTACCAATACACTCTTGTCATCTAGACGTTACTTACCAATACACTCTTGTCATCAAGACGTTACTTACCAATACACTCTTGTCATCTAGACGTTACTTACCAATACACTCTTGTCATCTAGACGTTACTTACCAATACACTCTTGTCATCTAGACATTACTTACCAATACACTCTTGTCATCTAGACATTACTTACCAATACACTCTTGTCATCTAGACATTACTTACCAATACACTCTTGTCATCTAGACGTTACTTACCAATACACTCTTGTCATCAAGACGTTACTTACCAATACACTCTTGTCATCTAGACGTTACTTACCAATACACTCTTGTCATCAAGACGTTACTTACCAATACACTCTTGTCATCAAGACGTTACTTACCAATACACTCTTGTCATCAAGACGTTACTTACCAATACACTCTTGTCATCTAGACGTTACTTACTTACCAATACACTCTTGTCATCTAGACGTTACTTACCAATACACTCTTGTCATCTAGACGTTACTTACCAATACACTCTTGTCATCTAGACGTTACTTACCAATACACTCTTGTCATCAAGACGTTACTTACCAATACACTCTTGTCATCTAGACGTTACTTACCAATACACTCTTGTCATCTAGACGTTACTTACCAATACACTCTTGTCATCTAGACGTTACTTACCAATACACTCTTGTCATCAAGACGTTACTTACTAATACACTCTTGTCATCAAGACTTTACTTACCAATACACTCTTGTCATCTAGACATTATTTACCAATACACTCTTGTCATCTAGACATTATTTACCAATACACTCTTGTCATCAAGACGTTACTTACCTAATACACTCTTGTCATCAAGACGTTACTTACCAATACACTCTTGTCATCTAGACATTACTTACCAATACACTCTTGTCATCAAGACATTACTTACCAATACACTCTTGTCATCTAGACATTACTTACCAATACACTCTTCTCATCCAGACGTTACTTACCAATACACTCTTGTCATCTAGACGTTACTTACCAATACACTCTTGTCATCTAGACGTTACTTACCAATACACTCTTGTCATCTAGACGTTACTTACCAATACACTCTTGTCATCAAGACGTTACTTACCAATACACTCTTGTCATCAAGACGTTACTTACCAATACACTCTTGTCATCAAGACGTTACTTACCAATACACTCTTGTCATCAAGACGTTACTTACCAATACACTCTTGTCATCAAGACGTTACTTACCAATACACTCTTGTCATCTAGACGTTACTTACCAATACACTCTTGTCATCTAGACGTTACTTACCAATACACTCTTGTCATCTAGACATTACTTACCAATACACTCTTGTCATCAAGACGTTACTTACCAATACACTCTTGTCATCAAGACGTTACTTACCAATACACTCTTGTCATCGAGACATTACTTACCAATACACTCTTGTCATCTAGACATTACTTACCAATACACTCTTGTCATCAAGACGTTACTTACTAATACACTCTTGTCATCAAGACGTTACTTACCAATACACTCTTGTCATCTAGACATTACTTACCAATACACTCTTGTCATCTAGACATTATTTACCAATACACTCTTGTCATCAAGACGTTACTTACCAATACACTCTTGTCATCAAGACGTTACTTACCAATACACTCTTGTCATCTAGACATTACTTACCAATACACTCTTGTCATCAAGACATTACTTACCAATACACTCTTGTCATCTAGACATTACTTACCAATACACTCTTGTCATCCAGACGTTACTTACCAATACACTCTTGTCATCTAGACGTTACTTACCAATACACTCTTGTCATCTAGACGTTACTTACAAATACACACTTGTCATCTAGACGTTACTTACCAATACACTCTTGTCATCAAGCCGTTACTTACTAATACACTCTTGTCATCAAGACGTTACTTACCAATACACTCTTGTCATCAAGATTTTACTTACCAATACACTCTTGTCATCTAGACGTTACTTACCAATACACTCTTGTCATCAAGACGTTACTTACTAATACACTCTTGTCATCTAGACGTTACTTACCAATACACTCTTGTCATCTAGACATTACTTACCAATACACTCTTGTCATCAAGACGTTACTGCCTAATACACTCTTGTCATCAAGACGTTACTTACCAATACACTCTTGTCATCAAGACGTTACTTACCAATACACTCTTGTCATCTAAACAAGACTTACCAATACACTCTTATCATCCAGACGTTACTTACCAATACACTCTTGTCATCTAGACGTTAGTTACTAATACACTCTTGTCATCAAGACGTTACTTACCAATACACTCTTGTCATCAAGATTTTACTTACCAATGCACTCTTGTCATCTAGACATTACTTACAAATACACTCTTGTCATCAAGACATTACTTACTATTACATTCTTGTCATCTAGACGTTACTTACTAATACACTCTTGTCATCTAGACGTTACTTACCAATACACTCTTGTCATCAAGACGTTACTTACCAATACACTCTTGTCATCTAGACGTTACTTACCAATACACTCTTGTCATCTAGACGTTACTTACCAATACATTCTTGTCATCTATACATTACTTACCAATACACTCTTGTCATCTAGACATTACTTACCAATACACTCTTGTCATCTGGACATTACTTACCAATACACTCTTGTCATTTAGACATTACTTACCAATACACTCTTGTCATCGAGACATTAATTACCAATAAACTCTTGTCATCTAGACGCTACTTACCAATATACTCTTGTCATCAAGACGTTACTTACCAATATAATCTTGTCATCAAGACGTTACTTACCAATACAGTCTTTTCATCTAGATATTACTCACCAATACACTCTTGTCATAAAGACTTTACTTACCAATACACTCTTGTCATCTAGACATTATTTACCAATACACTGTTGTCATCAAGACGTTACTTACCAATACACTCTTGTCATCAAGACGTTACTTACCAATACACTCTTGTCATCTAGACGTTACTTACCAATACACTCTTGTCATCAAGACGTTACTTACCAATACACTCTTGTCATCTAGACATTACTTACCAATACACTCTTGTCATCTAGACATTACTTACCAATACACTCTTGTCATCAAGACGTTACTTACCAATACACTCTTGTTATCAAGACGTTACTTACCAATACACTCTTGTTATCTAGACATTACTTACCAATACACTCTTGTCATCAAGACGTTACTTACTAATACACTCTTGTCATCAAGACGTTACTTACCAATACACTCTTGTCATCAAGATTTTACTTACCAATGCACTCTTGTCATCTAGACTTTACTTACAAATACACTCTTGTCATCAAGACATTACTTACTATTACATTCTTGTCATCTAGACGTTACTTACTAATACACTCTTGTCATCTAGACGTTACTTACCAATACACTCTTGTCATCAAGACGTTACTTACCAATACATTCTTGTCATCTATACATTACTTACCATACACTCTTGTTATCTAGACATTACTTACCAATACACTCTTGTCATTTTGACATTACTTACCAATACACTGTTGTCATCTAGACATTACTTACCAATACACTCTTGTCATCGAGACATTACTTACCAATACACTCTTGTCATCTAGACGTTACTTACCAATACACTCTTGTCATCAAGACGTTACTTACCAATACACTCTTGTCATCTAGACATTACTTACCAATACATTCTTGTCATCAATATGTTAGTTACTAATACACTCTTGTCATCAAGACGTTACTTACTAATACACTCTTGTCATCAAGACGTTACTTACCAATACACTCTTCTCATCAAGATTTTACTTACTAATACACTCTTGTCATCAAGACATTACTCACCAATACACTGTTGTCATAAAGACTTTGCTTACCAATACACTCTTGTCATATAGACATTATTTACCAATACACTCTTGTCATCAAGACGTTACTGCCTAATACAATCTTGTTATCTAGACATTACTTACCAATACACTCTTGTTATCAAGACGTTACTTACCAATACACTCTTGTTATCTAGACATTACTTACCAATACACTCTTGTTATCAAGACGTTACTTACCAATACACTCTTGTTATCTAGACATTACTTACCAATACACTCTTGTCATCAAGACATTACTTACCAATACACTCTTGTCATCAAGACGTTACTTACCAATACACTCTTGTCATCTAGACATTACTTACCAATACACTCTTGTTATCTGTACATTACTTACCAATACACTCTTGTCATCAAGACGTTACTTACCAATACACTCTTGTTATCAAGACGTTACTTACCAATACACACTTGTCATCTAGACGTTACTTACCAATACACTCTTGTCATCAAAACGTTACTTACTAATACACTCTTATCATCCTGACGTTACTTACCAAAACAGTCTTGTCATCTAGACGTTAGTTACCAATGCAATCTTGTCATCTATACGTTACTTACAAATACACACTTGTCATCTAGACGTTACTTACCAATACACTCTTGTCATCAAGCCGTTACTTACTAATACACTCTTGTCATCAAGACGTTACTTACCAATACACTCTTGTCATCAAGATTTTACTGACCAATGCACTCTTGTCATCTAGACATTACTTACTATTACACTCTTGTCATCCAGACGTTACTTACCAATACACTCTTGTCATCTAGACATTGGTTAGAAATACACTCTTGTCATCAAGACGTTACTTACTAATACACTCTTGTCATAAAGACTTTACTTACCAATACACTCTTGTCATCTAGACGTTACTTACCAATACACTCTTGTCATCAAGACATTACTTACCAATACACTCTTGTCATCCAGACGTTACTTACCAATACACTCTTGTCATCTAGACGTTACTTACCAATACACTCTTGTCATCTAGACATTACTTACCAATACACTCTTGTCATCAATACACTCTTGACAAGACGTTACTTACCAATACACTCTTGTCATCTAGACGTTACTTACCAATACACTCTTGTCATCAAGACGTTACTTACCAATACACTCTTGTCATCTAGACGTTACTTACCAATACACTCTTGTCATCAATATGTTAGTTACTAATACACTCTTGTCATCAAGACGTTACTTACTAATACACTCTTGTCATCTAGACGTTACTTACCAATACACTCTTGTCATCTAGACGTTACTTACAAATACACTCTTGTCATCTAGACGTTACTTACCAATACACTCTTGTCATCTAGACGTTACTTACCAATACACTCTTGTCATCAAGACGTTACTTACCAATACACTCTTGTCATCAGACGTTTCTTACCAATACACTCTTTTCATCTAGACATTACTTACCAATACACTCTTGTCATCTAGACATTACTTACCAATACACTCTTGTCATCAAGACGTTACTTACTAATACACTCTTCTCATAAAGACTTTACTTACCAATACACTCTTGTCATCTAGACATTACTTACCAATACACTCTTGTCATCTAGACATTACTTACCAATACACTCTTGTCATCAAGACGTTACTTGCCTAATACACTCTTGTCATCAAGACGTTACTTACCAATACACTCTTGTCATCTAGACATTACTTATCAATACACTCTTGTCATCAAGACATTACTTACCAATACACTCTTGTCATCTAGACATTACTTACCAATACACTCTTGTCATCCAGACGTTACTTACCAATACACTCTTGTCATCTAGACGTTACTTACCAATACACTCTTGTCATCTAGACGTTACTTACCAATACACTCTTGTCATCAAGACGTTACTTACTCTTGTCCAATACACTCTTGTCATCAAGACGTTACTTACCAATACACTCTTGTCATCAAGATTTTACTTACCAATACACTCTTGTCATCAAGACATTACTTACCAATACACTCTTGTCATCTAGACGTTACTTACCAATACACTCTTGTCATCTAGACGTTACTTACCAATACACTCTTGTCATCTAGACGTTACTTACCAATACACTCTTGTCATCAAGACGTTACTTACCAATACACTCTTGTCATCAAGACGTTACTTACCAATACACTCTTGTCATCAAGACGTTACTTACCAATACACTCTTGTCATCTAGACATTACTTACCAATACACTCTTGTCATCTAGACGTTACTTACCAATACACTCTTGTCATCTAGACGTTACTTACCAATACACTCTTGTCATCTAGACGTTACTTACCAATACACTCTTGTCATCAAGACGTTACTTACCAATACACTCTTGTCATCAAGACGTTACTTACCAATACACTCTTGTCATCAAGACGTTACTTACCAATACACTCTTGTCATCTAGACGTTACTTACCAATACACTCTTGTCATCAAGACGTTACTTACCAATACACTCTTGTCATCTAGACTTTACTTACCAATACACTCTTGTCATCTAGACATTACTTACCAATACACTCTTGTCATCAAGACGTTACTGCCTAATACACTCTTGTCATCAAGACGTTACTTACCAATATAATCTTGTCATCAAGCCGTTACTTACCAATACACTCTTGTCATCTAAACAAGACTTACCAATACACTCTTGTCATCTAGACGTTACTTACCAATACACTCTTGTCATCTAGACGTTACTTACTAATACACTCTTGTCATCAAGACGTTACTTACCAATACACTCTTGTCATCAAGATTTTACTTACCAATGCACTCTTGTCATCTAGACATTACTTACAAATACACTCTTGTCATCAAGACATTACTTACTAATACACTCTTGTCATCTAGACGTTACTTACCAATACACTCTTGTCATCTAGACGTTACTTACCAATACACTCTTGTCATCAAGACGTTACTTACCAATACACTCTTGTCATCTAGACGTTACTTACCAATACACTCTTGTCATCTAGACGTTACTTACCAATACACTCTTGTCATCTAGACATTACTTACCATACACTCTTGTTATCTAGACATTACTTACCAATACACTCTTGTCATCTAGACATTACTTACCAATACACTCTTGTCATTTAGACATTACTTACCAATACACTCTTGTCATCTAGACATTACTTACCAATACACTCTTGTCATCTAGACGCTACTTACCAATACACTCTTGTCATCAAGACGTTACTTACCAATACACTCTTGTCATCAAGACGTTACTTACCAATACACTCTTGTCATCTAGACGTTACTTACCAATACACTCTTGTCATCAAGACGTTACTTACCAATACACTCTTGTCATCTAGACATTACTTACCAATACACTCTTGTCATCAAGACGTTACTACCAATACACTCTTGTCATCAAGACGTTACTTACCAATACACTCTTGTCATCTAGACATTACTTACCAATACACTCTTGTCATCAAGACGTTACTTACCAATACACTCTTGTCATCTAGACGTTACTTACCAATACACTCTTGTCATCAAGACATTACTTACCAATACACTCTTGTCATCAAGACGTTACTTACCAATACACTCTTGTCATCAAGACGTTACTTACCAATACACTCTTGTCATCTAGACATTACTTACCAATACACTCTTGTCATCAAGACGTTACTTACTAATACACTCTTGTCATCAAGACGTTACTTACCAATACACTCTTGTCATCAAGATTTTACTTACCAATACACTCTTGTCATCTAGACTTTACTTACCAATACACTCTTGTCATCAAGACATTACTTACCAATACACTCTTGTCATCTAGACGTTACTTACCAATACACTCTTGTCATCTAGACGTTACTTACCAATACACTCTTGTCATCAAGACGTTACTTACCAATACACTCTTGTCATCTAGACATTACTTACCAATACACTCTTGTCATCTAGACATTACTTACCAATACACTCTTGTCATCTGACATTACTTACCAATACACTCTTGTCATTTTGACATTACTTACCAATACACTGTTGTCATCGAGACATTACTTACCAATACACTCTTGTCATCTAGACGTTACTTACCAATACACTCTTGTCATCAAGACGTTACTTACCAATACACTCTTGTCATCTAGACATTACTTACCAATACACTCTTGTCATCAATATGTTAGTTACTAATACACTCTTGTCATCAAGACGTTACTTACTAATACACTCTTGTCATCAAGACGTTACTTACCAATACACTCTTGTCATCAAGATTTTACTTACTAATACACTCTTGTCATCAAGACATTACTCACCAATACACTGTTGTCATAAAGACTTTGCTTACCAATACACTCTTGTCATCTAGACATTATTTACCAATACACTCTTGTCATCAAGACGTTACTTACCAATACACTCTTGTCATCTAGACATTACTTACCAATACACTCTTGTTATCAAGACGTTACTTACCAATACACTCTTGTTATCTAGACATTACTTACCAATACACTCTTGTCATCAAGACGTTACTTACCAATACACTCTTGTTATCTAGACATTACTTACCAATACACTCTTGTTATCTAGACATTACTTACCAATACACTCTTGTCATCAAGACGTTACTTACCAATACACTCTTGTTATCTAGACATTACTTACCAATACACTCTTGTTATCTGTACATTACTTACCAATACACTCTTGTCATCAAGACGTTACTTACCAATACACTCTTGTTATCAAGACGTTACTTACCAATACACACTTGTCATCTAGACGTTACTTACCAATACACTCTTGTCATCAAAACGTTACTTACTAATACACTCTTATCATCCTGACGTTACTTACCAAAACAGTCTTGTCATCTAGACGTTACTTACCAATACACTCTTGTCATCTAGACGTTACTTACAAATACACACTTGTCATCTAGACGTTACTTACCAATACACTCTTGTCATCAAGCCGTTACTTACTAATACACTCTTGTCATCAAGACGTTACTTACCAATACACTCTTGTCATCAAGATTTTACTGACCAATGCACTCTTGTCATCTAGACATTACTTACTAATACACTCTTGTCATCCAGACGTTACTTACCAATACACTCTTGTCATCTAGACATTGGTTAGAAATACACTCTTGTCATCAAGACGTTACTTACTAATACACTCTTGTCATAAAGACTTTACTTACCAATACACTCTTGTCATCTAGACGTTACTTACCAATATACTCTTGTCATCAAGACATTACTTACCAATACACTCTTGTCATCCAGACGTTACTTACCAATACACTCTTGTCATCTAGACGTTACTTACCAATACACTCTTGTCATCTAGACATTACTTACCAATACACTCTTGTCATCGAGACATTACTTACCAATACACTCTTGTCATCTAGACGTTACTTACCAATACACTCTTGTCATCAAGACGTTACTTACCAATACACTCTTGTCATCTAGACGTTACTTACCAATACACTCTTGTCATCAATACGTTACTTACTAATACACTCTTGTCATCAAGACGTTACTTACTAATACACTCTTGTCATCTAGATGTTACTTACCAATACACTCTTGTCATCTAGACGTTACTTACCAATACACTCTTGTCATCTAGACGTTACTTACCAATACACTCTTGTCATCTAGACGTTACTTACCAATACACTCTTGTCATCAAGACGTTACTTACCAATACACTCTTGTCATCAGGACGTTTCTTACCAATACACTCTTGTCATCGAGACATTACTTACCAATACACTCTTGTCATCTAGACATTACTCACCAATACACTCTCGTCATCAAGACGTTACTTACTAATACACTCTTCTCATAAAGACTTTACTTACCAATACACTCTTGTCATCTAGACATTATTTACCAATACACTCTTGTCATCTATACATTACTTACCAATACACTCTTGTCATCAAGACGTTACTGCCTAATACACTCTTGTCATCAAGACGTTACTTACCAATACACTCTTGTCATCTAGACATTACTTATCAATATACTGTTGTCATCAAGACATTACTTAGCAATACACTCTTGTCATCTAGACATTACTTACCAATACACTCTTGTCATCCAGACGTTACTTACCAATACACTCTTGTCATCTAGACGTTACTTACCAATACACTCTTGTCATCTAGACGTTACTTACCAATACACTCTTGTCATCTAGACGTTACTTACCAATACACTCTTGTCATCAAGACGTTACTTACTAATACACTCTTGTCATCAAGACGTTACTTACCAATACACTCTTGTCATCAAGATTTTACTTACTAATACACTCTTGTCATCAAGACATTACTCACCAATACACTCTTGTCATCTAGACGTTACTTACCAATACACTCTTGTCATCTAGACGTTACTTACCAATACACTCTTGTCATCTAGACGTTACTTACCAATACACTCTTGTCATCAAGACGTTACTTACCAATACACTCTTGTCATCAGGACGTTTCTTACCAATACACTTTTTTCATCGAAACATTACTTACCAATACAGTCTTGTCATCTAGACATTACTCACCAATACACTCTCGTCATCAAGACGTTACTTACTAATACACTCTTCTCATAAAGACTTTACTTACCAATACACTCTTGTCATCTAGACATTATTTACCAATACACTCTTGTCATCTATACATTATTTACCAATACACTCTTGTCATCAAGACGTTACTGCCTAATACACTCTTGTCATCAAGACGTTACTTACCAATACACTCTTGTCATCTAGACATTACTTATCAATACACTGTTGTCATCAAGACATTACTTAGCAATACACTCTTGTCATCTAGACATTACTTACCAATACACTCTTCTCATCCAGACGTTACTTACCAATACACTCTTGTCATCTAGACGTTACTTACCAATACACTCTTGTCATCTAGACGTTACTTACCAATACACTCTTGTCATCAAGCCGTTACTTACTAATACACTCTTGTCATCAAGACGTTACTTACCAATACACTCTTGTCATCAAGATTTTACTTACCAATGCACTCTTGTCATCTAGACATTACTTACCAATACACTCTTGTCATCAAGACATTACTTACTATAACACTCTTGTCATCTAGACGTTACTTACCAATACACTCTTGTCATCTAGACGTTACTTACCAATACACTCTTGTCATCAAGACGTTACTTACCAATACACTCTTGTCATCAAGACGTTACTTACCAATACACTCTTGTCATCAAGACGTTACTTACCAATACACTCTTGTCATCTAGACATTACTTACCAATACACTCTTGTCATCTAGACGTTACTTACCAATACACTCTTGTCATAGAAGACTTTACTTACCAATACACTCTTGTCATCTAGACATTACTTACCAATACACTCTTGTCATCAAGACTTTGCTTACCAATACACTCTTGTCATCTAGACATTACTTACCAATACACTCTTGTCATCAAGACGTTACTTACCAATACACTCTTGTCATCAAGACGTTACTTACCAATACACTCTTGTCATCTAGACATTACTTACCAATACACTCTTGTCTTGACATTACTTACCAATACACTCTTGTCATCGAGACATTACTTACCAATACACTCTTGTCATCTAGACGTTACTTACCAATACACTCTTGTCATCAAGACGTTACTTACCAATACACTCTTGTCATCTAGACATTACTTACCAATACACTCTTGTCATCAAGATGTTACTTACTAATACACTCTTGTCATCAAGACGTTACTTACTAATACACTCTTGTCATCAAGACGTTACTTACCAATACACTCTTGTCATCAAGATTTTACTTACTAATACACTCTTGTCATCAAGACATTACTCACCAATACACTCTTGTCATCTAGATGTTACTTACCAATACACTCTTGTCATCTAGACGTTACTTACCAATACACTCTTGTCATCTAGGCGTTACTTACCAATACACTCTTGTCATCTAGACATTACTTACCAATACACTCTTGTCATCAAGACGTTACTTACCAATACACTCTTGTCATCTAGACGTTTCTTACCAATACACTCTTGTCATCGAGACATTACTTACCAATACACTCTTGTCATCTAGACATTACTTACCAATACACTCTTGTCATCAAGACGTTACTTACTAATACACTCTTGTCATCAAGACTTTACTTACCAATACACTCTTGTCATCTAGACATTACTTACCAATACACTCTTGTCATCTAGACATTACTTACCAATACACTCTTGTCATCTAGACGTTACTTACCAATACACTCTTGTCATCTAGACGTTACTTACCAATACACTCTTGTCATCGAGACATTACTTACCAATACACTCTTGTCATCTAGACGTTACTTACCAATACACTCTTGTCATCAAGACGTTACTTACCAATACACTCTTGTCATCTAGACATTACTTACCAATACACTCTTGTCATCACCAATACACTATGTTACTTACTAATACACTCTTGTCATCAAGACGTTACTTACCAATACACTCTTGTCATCAAGATTTTACTTACCAATACACTCTTGTCATCAAGACATTACTTACCAATACACTCTTGTCATCAAGACGTTACTTACTAATACACTCTTGTCATCAAGACGTTACTTACCAATACACTCTTGTCATCTAGACGTTACTTACCAATACACTCTTGTCATCTAGACATTACTTACCAATACACTCTTGTCATCAAGACGTTACTTACCAATACACTCTTGTCATCAAGACGTTACTTACCAATACACTCTTGTCATCAAGCCGTTACTTACCAATACACTCTTGTCATCTAGACATTACTTACCAATACACTCTTGTCATCCAGACGTTACTTACCAATACACTCTTGTCATCTAGACGTTACTTACCAATACACTCTTGTCATCTAGACGTTACTTACCAATACACTCTTGTCATCTAGACGTTACTTACCAATACACTCTTGTCATCTAGACGTTACTTACCAATACACTCTTGTCATCAAGACGTTACTTACCAATACACTCTTGTCATCAAGACGTTACTTACCAATACACTCTTGTCATCAAGATTTTACTTACCAATACACTCTTGTCATCTAGACATTACTTACCAATACACTCTTGTCATCAAGACATTACTTACCAATACACTCTTGTCATCTAGACGTTACTTACCAATACACTCTTGTCATCAAGACGTTACTTATACAATACACTCTTGTCATCAAGACGTTACTTACCAATACACTCTTGTCATCAAGACGTTACTTACCAATACACTCTTGTCATCTAGATATTACTTACCAATACACTCTTGTCATCTAGATGTTACTTACCAATACACTCTTGTCATCAAGACGTTACTTACCAATACACTCTTGTCATCTAGACATTACTTACCAATACACTGTTGTCATAAAGACTTTGCTTACCAATACACTCTTGTCATCTAGACATTATTTACCAATACACTCTTGTCATCAAGACGTTACTTACCAATACACTCTTGTCATCAAGACGTTACTTACCAATACACTCTTGTCATCAAGACGTTACTTACCAATACACTCTTGTCATCTAGACATTACTTACCAATACACTCTTGTCATCTAGACATTACTTACCAATACACTCTTGTCATCAAGACGTTACTTACCAATACACTCTTGTCATCAAGACGTTACTTACCAATACACTCTTGTCATCTAGACATTACTTACCAATACACTCTTGTCATCAAGACGTTACTTACTAATACACTCTTGTCATCAAGACGTTACTTACCAATACACTCTTGTCATCAAGATTTTACTTACCAATGCACTCTTGTCATCTAGACTTTACTTACAAATACACTCTTGTCATCTAGACGTTACTTACTAATACACTCTTGTCATCTAGACGTTACTTACCAATACACTCTTGTCATCAAGACGTTACTTACCAATACACTCTTGTCATCTAGACGTTACTTACCAATACACTCTTGTCATCTAGACATTACTTACCATACACTCTTGTTATCTAGACATTTACTTACCAATACACTCTTGTTATCTGGACATTACTTACCAATACACTCTTGTCATTTTGACATTACTTACCAATACACTCTTGTCATCGAGACATTAATTACCAATAAACTCTTGTCATCTAGACGCTACTTACCAATATACTCTTGTCATCAAGACGTTACTTACCAATACACTCTTGTCATCTAGACATTACTTACCAATACATTCTTGTCATCAATATGTTAGTTACTAATACACTCTTGTCATCAAGACGTTACTTACTAATACACTCTTGTCATCAAGACGTTACTTACCAATACACTCTTGTCATCAAGATTTTACTTACTAATACACTCTTGTCATCAAGACATTACTCACCAATACACTCTTGTCATCTAGATGTTACTTACCAATACACTCTTGTCATCTAGACGTTACTTACCAATACACTCTTGTCATCTAGACGTTACTTACCAATACACTCTTGTCATCTAGACGTTACTTACCAATACACTCTTGTCATCTAGACATTACTTACCAATACACTCTTGTCATCAAGACGTTACTTACCAATACACTCTTGTCATCAGGACGTTTCTTACCAATACACTTTTTTCATCGAAACATTACTTACCAATACACTCTTGTCATCTAGACATTACTCACCAATACACTCTCGTCATCAAGACGTTACTTACTAATACACTCTTCTCATAAAGACTTTACTTACCAATACACTCTTGTCATCTAGACATTACTTACCATACACTCTTGTCATCTAGACATTACTTACCAATACACTCTTGTTATCTGGACATTACTTACCAATACACTCTTGTCATTTAGACATTACTTACCAATACACTCTTGTCATCGAGACATTAATTACCAATACACTCTTGTCATCTAGACGTTACTTACCAATACACTCTTGTCATCAAGACGTTACTTACCAATACACTCTTGTCATCAAGACGTTACTTACCAATACACTCTTGTCATCAAGACGTTACTTACCAATACACTCTTGTCATCAAGACGTTACTTACCAATACACTCTTGTCATCAAGACATTACTTACCAATACACTCTTGTCATCAAGACGTTACTTACTAATACACTCTTCTCATAAAGACTTTACTTACCAATACACTCTTGTCATCTAGACATTATTTACCAATACACTCTTGTCATCTATACATTATTTACCAATACACTCTTGTCATCAAGACGTTACTGCCTAATACACTCTTGTCATCAAGACGTTACTTACCAATACACTCTTGTCATCTAGACATTACTTATCAATACACTCTTGTCATCAAGACATTACTTACCAATACACTCTTGTCATCTAGACATTACTTACCAATACACTCTTGTCATCCAGACGTTACTTACCAATACACTCTTGTCATCTAGACGTTACTTACCAATACAATCTTGTCATCTAGACGTTACTTACAAATACACACTTGTCATCTAGACGTTACTTACCAATACACTCTTGTCATCAAGCCGTTACTTACTAATACACTCTTGTCATCAAGACGTTACTTACCAATACACTCTTGTCATCAAGATTTTACTTACCAATACACTCTTGTCATCTAGACATTACTTACCAATACACTCTTGTCATCAAGACATTACTTACTATTACACTCTTGTCATCTAGACGTTACTTACCAATACACTCTTGTCATCTAGACATTACTTAGAAATACACTCTTGTCATCAAGACGTTACTGCCTAATACACTCTTGTCATCAAGACGTTACTTACCAATATAATCTTGTCATCAAGACGTTACTTACCAATACACTCTTTTCATCTAGATATTACTCACCAATACACTCTTGTAATCTAGATGTTACTTACCAATACACTCTTGTCATAAAGACTTTACTTACCAATACACTCTTGTCATCTAGACATTATTTACCAATACACTGTTGTCATAAAGACTTTGCTTACCAATACACTCTTGTCATCTAGACATTATTTACCAATACACTCTTGTCATCAAGACGTTACTGCCTGATACACTCTTGTCATCAAGACGTTACTTACCAATACACTCTTGTTATCAAGACGTTACTTACCAATACACTCTTGTTATCTAGACATTACTTACCAATACACTCTTGTTTCCTGTACATTACTTACCAATACACTCTTGTCATCAAGACGTTACTTACCAATACACTCTTGTTATCAAGACGTTACTTACCAATACACTCTTGTCATCTAGACATTACTTACCAATACACTCTTGTCATCAAGACGTTACTTACTAATACACTCTTGTCATCAAGACGTTACTTACCAATACACTCTTGTCATCAAGATTTTACTTACCAATGCACTCTTGTCATCTAGACTTTACTTACAAATACACTCTTGTCATCAAGACATTACTTACTATTACACTCTTGTCATCTAGACGTTACTTACTAATACACTCTTGTCATCTAGACGTTACTTACCAATACACTCTTGTCATCAAGACGTTACTTACCAATACACTCTTGTCATCTAGACGTTACTTACCAATACATTCTTGTCATCTATACATTACTTACCATACACTCTTGTTATCTAGACATTACTTACCAATACACTCTTGTTATCTGGACATTACTTACCAATACACTCTTGTCATTTAGACATTACTTACCAATACACTCTTGTCATCGAGACATTAATTACCAATAAACTCTTGTCATCTAGACGCTACTTACCAATATACTCTTGTCATCAAGACGTTACTTACCAATACACTCTTGTCATCTAGACATTACTTACCAATACATTCTTGTCATCAATATGTTAGTTACTAATACACTCTTGTCATCAAGACGTTACTTACTAATACACTCTTGTCATCAAGACGTTACTTACCAATACACTCTTGTCATCAAGATTTTACTTACTAATACACTCTTGTCATCAAGACATTACTCACCAATACACTCTTGTCATCTAGATGTTACTTACCAATACACTCTTGTCATCTAGACGTTACTTACAAATACACTCTTGTCATCTAGGCGTTACTTACCAATACACTCTTGTCATCTAGACATTACTTACCAATACACTCTTGTCATCAAGACGTTACTTACCAATACACTCTTGTCATCAGGACGTTTCTTACCAATACACTCTTGTCATCTAGACATTACTTACCAATACACTCTTGTCATCTAGACATTACTTACCAATACACTCTCGTCATCAAGACGTTACTTACTAATACACTCTTCTCATAAAGTCTTTACTTACCAATACATTCTTGTCATCTATACATTACTTACCATACACTCTTGTTATATAGACATTACTTACCAATACACTCTTGTTATCTGGACATTACTTACCAATACACTCTTGTCATTTAGACATTACTTACCAATACACTCTTGTCATCGAGACATTAATTACCAATAAACTCTTGTCATCTAGACGTTACTTACCAATACACTCTTGTCATCAAGATTTTACTTACTAATACACTCTTGTCATCAAGACGTTACTTACCAATACACTCTTGTCATCTAGACGTTACTTACCAATACACTCTTGTCATCTAGACGTTACTTACCAATACACTCTTGTCATCTAGACGTTACTTACCAATACACTCTTGTCATCTAGACATTACTTACCAATACACTCTTGTCATCAAGACGTTACTTACCAATACACTCTTGTCATCAGGACGTTTCTTACCAATACACTTTTTTCATCGAAACATTACTTACCAATACAGTCTTGTCATCTAGACATTACTCACCAATACACTCTCGTCATCAAGACGTTACTTACTAATACAATCTTGTCATCAAGAAGACTTTTACACTCTTACCAATACACTCTTGTCATCTAGACATTACTTACCAATACACTCTTGTCATCAAGACGTTACTGCCTAATACACTCTTGTCATCAAGACGTTACTTACCAATACACTCTTGTCATCTAGACATTACTTATCAATATACTGTTGTCATCAAGACATTACTTACCAATACACTCTTGTCATCTAGACATTACTTACCAATACACTCTTCTCATCCAGACGTTACTTACCAATACACTCTTGTCATCTAGACGTTACTTACCAATACAATCTTGTCATCTAGACGTTACTTACAAATACACACTTGTCATCTAGACGTTACTTACCAATACACTCTTGTCATCAAGCCGTTACTTACTAATACACTCTTGTCATCAAGACGTTACTTACCAATACACTCTTGTCATCAAGATTTTACTTACCAATACACTCTTGTCATCTAGACATTACTTACCAATACACTCTTGTCATCAAGACATTACTTACTATTACACTCTTGTCATCTAGACGTTACTTACCAATACACTCTTGTCATCTAGACATTACTTAGAAATACACTCTTGTCATCAAGACGTTACTTACCAATATAATCTTGTCATCAAGACGTTACTTACCAATACAGTCTTTTCATCTAGATATTACTCACCAATACACTCTTGTAATCTAGATTTTACTTACCAATACACTCTTGTCATCTAGACATTATTTACCAATACACTGTTGTCATAAAGACTTTACTTACCAATACACTCTTGTCATCTAGACTTTACTTACCAATACACTCTTGTTATCTAGACATTATTTACCAATACACTCTTGTCATCGAGACATTAATTACCAATAAACTCTTGTCATCTAGACGCTACTTACCAATACACTCTTGTCATCAAGACGTTACTTACCAATACACTCTTGTCATCTAGACATTACTTACCAATACACTCTTGTCATCAATATGTTAGTTACTAATACACTCTTGTCATCAAGACGTTACTTACTAATACACTCTTGTCATCAAGACGTTACTTACCAATACACTCTTGTCATCAAGATTTTACCTACTAATACACTCTTGTCATCAAGACATTACTCACCAATACACTCTTGTCATCTAGATGTTACTTACCAATACACTCTTGTCATCTAGACGTTACTTACCAATACACTCTTGTCATCTAGACGTTACTTACCAATACACTCTTGTCATCTAGACATTACTTACCAATACACTCTTGTCATCAAGACGTTACTTACCAATACACTCTTGTCATCAGGACGTTTCTTACCAATACACTTTTTTCATCGAAACATTACTTACCAATACAGTCTTGTCATCTAGACATTACTCACCAATACACTCTCGTCATCAAGACGTTACTTATTAATACACTCTTCTCATAAAGACTTTACTTACCAATACACTCTTGTCATCTAGACATTATTTACCAATACACTCTTGTCATCTATACATTATTTACCAATACACTCTTGTCATCAAGACGTTACTGCCTAATACACTCTTGTCATCAAGACGTTACTTACCAATACACTCTTGTCATCTAGACATTACTTATCAATATACTGTTGTCATCAAGACATTACTTAGCAATACACTCTTGTCATCTAGACATTACTTACCAATACACTCTTCTCATCCAGACGTTACTTACCAAAACACTCTTGTCATCTAGACGTTACTTACCAATACAATCTTGTCATCTAGACGTTACTTACAAATACACACTTGTCATCTAGACGTTACTTACCAATACACTCTTGTCATCAAGCCGTTACTTACTAATACACTCTTGTCATCAAGACGTTACTTACCAATACACTCTTGTCATCTAGACATTACTTACCAATACACTCTTGTCATCAAGACATTACTTACTATTACACTCTTGTCATCTAGACGTTACTTACCAATACACTCTTGTCATCTAGACATTACTTAGAAATACACTCTTGTCATCAAGACGTTACTGCCTAATACACTCTTGTCATCAAGACGTTACTTACCAATATAATCTTGTCATCAAGACGTTACTTACCAATACAGTCTTTTCATCTAGACATTACTCACCAATACACTCTTGTAATCTAGATGTTACTTACCAATACACTCTTGTCATAAAGACTTTGCTTACCAATACACTCTTGTCATCTAGACATTATTTACCAATACACTCTTGTCATCAAGACGTTACTTTCCAATACAATCTTGTTATCTAGACATTACTTACCAATACACTCTTGTTATCAAGACGTTACTTACCAATACACTCTTGTTATCTAGACATTACTTACCAATACACTCTTGTTATCTGTACATTACTTACCAATACACTCTTGTCCTCAAGACGTTACTTACCAATACACTCTTGTTATTTAGACATTACTTACCAATACACTCTTGTTATCTGTACATTATTTACCAATACACTCTTGTCATCAAGACGTTACTTACCAATACACTCTTGTTATCAAGACGTTACTTACCAATACACTCTTGTTATCTAGACATTACTTATTAATACACTCTTGTTATCTGTACATTACTTACCAATACACTCTTGTCATCAAGACGTTACTTACCGATACACTCTTGTTTTCTATTTGCTATCAAACATGATTGAGTTTCAGGACATATCACGTAGCCAGGTGGACAGTTAATATATACGTTTTCTATCCAGTAGTTGAAGAACTTATGAACAGAACAAGTGCTGAACACGTTATCACTGAAAAAAAAAATATGATTCGTGTTTTGACATAATTTTGATTTTTTTTTCTAATGAACTTCAAGAAATGTGATTAAAGAAGATTACACTGTAGAAACACGATAAGAACCAGACGTTACGCTGTGGAAACAAAATTCCAAAATGAACGTTACTTTGTGGAAACACGATACGAACAAGACGTTACACTGTGGAAACACGATACGAACAAGACGTTACACTGTGGAAACACGATACGAACCAAACGTTACACTGTGGAAACTCGATACGAACCAGACGTTACACTGTGGAAACACGATACGAACCAGACATTACACTATGAAACACGATACTAACAAGACGTTACACTGTGGAAACACGATACGAACCAGACGTTACACTGTGAAAACACGATATGAAAAGTACTATACATTCTAGCGACTACAAACTATATATATTAGATGTGTTGTCTTTGGTTATTGCAATTTCAAGAAAATATTAAATATATTATTGTCCTCACCTGTTGACGTAAAAGGTATTATATTAAAATGTAGCAGTTAGTTTTCGTGGAGAGTATAAAAATCTGACTAAAGTAAGTGTAATTAACCGATACGAGCTAATATTAGGTTTGTACTTTTGTGTTGCATTATACTTAATTACACTATGTACCACAAACTTTGTTCCTGGTTAGTATGTGTTAGTTCTTAATTGTTTATGATGTAAAACTACAGAAAATGGTCATTATTCCCTTCAAACTTTACTTTTGTGACCTGGATCATAGAATTTAGAAATTAACCTATTTTCTACGTAAAAACGAGCAAATTTGTACATTTTCATTCACGTGGTCTTAATAAAACAACATATGAATCAAGATTTACATGTATTTGTACTAATTTTATACAAAAATGTCTAGAAGTGAGTAGTTTTTCGAGATTTGCACTGTTATGTAAATCGCTTTCACGTATCAACCCCCAAATATAGTCTCCCATATTGTTTTCGTAAAACGCTCCTTGGTAGCTGCGTTCAAAGTCCAGTATATCTTGGTGGAACGCTCGCCTTGCTAATCTGAGCATACTCCCATGTTCTCTTTGAATTTATCAAGATGAGCGTCAAGGATATGGACTTTCAGGGACATCCTGCAGCCCATTTTGCCGTAGTTCTTCACCAGAGCCTTAACCAGTTCCACATAATTTTTGGCTTTGCCCAAGAAGCCCCGAACCACTGCGACACAGCTGCCCCAAGCTTTTTTTCCCTTCCTACTGAGTTTCTTTGGGGATTCTTTGCACTCCAAAATCTTCTTTATTAGTGGTCCAACGAAGACACCAGCTTTGATCTTTGCCTCAGACAGCTTAGGGAAAAAGTTTCGAAGGTACTTGAAGAGTGCTGACTCCTTATCAAGAGCTATGACAAACATTGTTTCCATAAGACCCAATTTTTTGTGCAATGGTAGGAACAACATCTGGAGGTCCACTAGAGGACCACACTTGACTTTTGCCTCCCCACAGAGAACTCGGTCCGCAGTGGCCAATGCTTCCTGTTGCAGTTCGTTGCGGTGTCCCTGCTGTTCCAAAGGCAAAGATAACATAAAAACTTGGTCTCCTTGGAGACCCATCAGGAATGCCACCATTTTGAAGTCTCCGATAACCTCCCAGCCATACTCATCATACTTCAAGGCAGATGCTGTCACAGAGTACTTTTTCGCTCTTGTCTTGATAAATTAGCCAAATACATAGCAGAATGCGTCTGGAAGATGCTTGCAGCTTCTTGATGCCATCTCTTATAAAATCAGATAGATCTATGTGTTTACTTTGGCAGCTGGAACTAAACTGAAGTGGTGAGTCCCTGTATATATATATATTACTATGGGAAGTTCTAGAAAATTCTGGAAAGTTCTTGAAAATTCTTGCAAGTTTGAGAAAATTCTCTATCAGCTATTCAGCATTGAACTACCTGGAATGTTTTGGAAAATGGGTAAATTTGAAAATTTCATTACCCAGGTCACAAAAGCAAAGTTTGAAGAGAAAAATAGATCTTTTCCATTTTTTAAGGCTTAAGCAATTGGGAAATAACACTTTCTGTCCAGGAACAAGAAAAAGTAAAAAATTTGTTGCATTGTTGCATATTTAAAAACGGCTGTATGTGTAGAGAAAGCACTTCTAGGGGAGCAAACAACGTTTCGACCTTCTTCGGTCATTGCTACGTTCGCTCCTCTATTAGTGTTTTCTCTACCCATACAGCCGTTTTTAAATGTATAATTTTCTCTACAAGTGGGTTTTCTTGTCATCACGGATTTGTTACATGGTGTTATATGTCGGTTACCTGGTACAAAAAGAACATTGGTCTATCTGCAATGGGCTTGAACAAAGGGATTGATCCCCGATTTTAAAGTTGGTACAAATGCTAATTAAAAAGGTACACACTTTCAATGGCAAAACAGTTTCTTGAAATGTATCTTGAAAATCTATCAAAAACTCTGAAAAAAAAACATAACTATACTGGGCGAATCTCGCATTTTAACGTTACACCGAGAGAATACGGTTACTAGCATATATTATTGAAAAGTTAAGTTAATTTATCATATAAACCTTCCTCTGTCGTTCAAGCACACGACTTCTTCTTGCTCTTTCTCAAAAGAAAGTTCTGTCATTCCTGGTATTGGAATAGTCAGCTCATTAGATCCACCGTAGAGGAAAAAGTTGTTTGCTGGAAGCGTAAAAATCAAAGTCTTTATAAATGTAAAGACACGTGTCTAGAATCGGAAATAATTCATTAATATTTTATATGAATTTCACTTTTATGTGATTTTAAAATATTTAAAATTCTCCTCACAAAACATTTTTTTCATTATCTTAACTATTTCTTGAAGTTGTATTCTTTCGATAATTTAAGAAATTAATCTAGACACTTTAACCATTAACTACGTCTCAAGAGTAATAGTTGACCATAAATATTCAAAATAATTCAGTATTGAGAGCTTGCAGTGGTCATGGAAGGGGTGAACAAAATGAAAGGGAAAAGTTAGATAAACCGAAGTAAATAAAACGTAAGAGGTAAAATATATTCTTGAAAATCGTTCAAAAACAATAAGAAAGAATAAACTGTATATATTTTCAGTATCAGAGTCAAGGAGTTATGCGATTTTGTCGTAACTTTAAAACGAATATGTTAGCTTTGAGAAAATGGATACAGAGATTACCTGATAAACAACCTTCCCAAGTGTCATTGTCTTCCTGAAACGAACAAAGCTGAAGTAAAACTCAAAGAATCAATGAAAAGTTTCGTACATTCTAAAATGTAAAACTAAGTTGAAAGTTTCGTACATTCAAAAATGTAAAACGTAATTTCAAAGTTTCGTACATTCAAAAACGTGAAACTAAGTTGAAAGTTTTGTACATTCAAAAATGTGAAACTAAGGTGAAAGTTTCGTACATTCAAAATATAAAACTAAGTCGAAAGTTTCGTACATTCAAAAATGTAAAGCTAAAAGTAGCAGTTAAAAGTCTAAAAGAATCATACATTTAAAAGTGCAAAATTTAATGACCCAGTTAGGAAATCCTACATTCAAAAACGCTAAACTCAGGGAATCAATTATAGAATATCTACATTAAAAAATGAAAACATTAATTAAAAGCAACTAATGCTAAGGTGAAAGCTCAATAGCCAATAAAAACCTATTTAAGACAAAGGCTGTAAACAAAACAAAGGCTGGTATTATGTAAATTGTTATATGAAATATACGTTGAACAAATATACCATGTTTCGTTTAAGAGGCCATATTCTAAAAACGTATAGAAACTTACCTCTGAAGAACTGAGCTTATATTTAACTGAATTTCTATCTTACCAAATGCCTAAATAATAAACAATCTAACATGATTTAATACGTTTTATTATTCTTAAATTTTGGAAACAAACTTATCTTTATAAACGCTTATTATTAAAATAAAATCAGTGGAAAGTTTCACTTATCGTACGATAAATTGAGTTTTTGTTTTCTGATTATATTGTACTTTAATAGTAATGTTAAGCTACGCCTGAAAACGAAAATGTAGATACAGTTTTCGTATAACAGAATGTTTGTCTCTCCGAGGGTTACAGTGGTATACCTGCGGACCTACAACGGTAGAAACCAGGTTTCAATACCCGTTGTGAGCAGAGCACAGATAGCCCATTGTGTAAATTTGGGCTTAACTTCTAAAGAAACAAAGAAATCTTACTTGTTTTAAAGAACAACTAATGTAAAGAAGGTAGAGTCGGCCAGGGTCACAGAAAATCTCTGTTGTGTTCTCTGAAACGCTGTATTTAAGGCCCTGAGTCTAAATATATTTGAAAATATAATGTTATGTAACATTTTTTCTAAAATACGATGTAACATTTGAATAAAGCTTTTTATAATAGTGAAGTGAAAAGTTCTCTAAAACAATATAAAACACGTAATTATAATCGTTGTTTATATTATTTATTTCTCATTTTATCTCATTAGACACTATTACTTCAGGTTTATAAAGTGATGTAAGTTTAGAAACTGGTATATAGTAGTCAGACTTGTTCTGTTACGATATTTTAAACATAACTGATGTATAACAGTCACACTTATTGTGTATTAGTGTTGTAGTTTTAGTAACTGATGTACAACAATCAAATTTACTGTGTATTAGTGTTGTAGTTTTAGGAACTGATGTACAACAATCAGATTTACTGTGTGTTGATGTTGTAGTTTTACTAACTGATGTCCAACAATAAGATTTACTGTGTATTGGTGTTGTAGTTTTAGTAACTGATGTCCAACAATCAGATTTACTGTGTGTTAGTGTTGTAGTTTTACTAACTGATGTCCAACAATCAGATTTACTGTGTATTAGTGTCGTAGTTTTAGTAACTGATGTACAACAATCAGATTTACTGTGTGTTAGTGTTGTAGTTTTACTAACTGATGTACAAAAATCAGATTTACTGTGTATTAGTGTTGTAGTTTTAGTAACTGATGTACAACAATCAGATTTACTGTGTATTAGTGTTGTAGTTTTACTAACTGATGTACAAAAATCAGATTTACTGTGTATTAGTGTTGTAGTTTTAGTAACTGATGTACAACAATCAGATTTACTGTGTATTAGTGTTGTAGTTTTAGTAACTGATGTACAACAATCAGATTTACTGTGTATTGGTGTTGTAGTTTTAGTAACTGATGTACAACAATCAAATTTACTGTGTATTAGTGTTGTAGTTTTAGTAACTGATGTACAACAATCAGATTTACTGTGTGTTAATGTTGTAGTTTTAGTAACTAATGTACAACAATAAGATTTACTGTGTGTTAGTGTTGTAGTTTTACTAACTGATGTCCAACAATAAGATTTACTGTGTATTAGTGTTGTAGTTTTAGTAACTGATGTACAACAATAAGATTTACTGTGTATTATTGTTGTAGTTTTAGTAACTTATGTACAACAATAAGATTTACTGTGTATTAGTGTTGTAGTTTTAGTAACTGATGTACAACAATCAGATTTACTGTGTATTGGTGTTGTAGTTTTAGTAACTGATGTACAACAATCAGATTTACTGTGTATTAGTGTTGTAGTTTTAGTAACTGATGTACAACAATCAGATTTACTGTATATTGGTGTTGTAGTTTTAGTAACTAATGTACAACAATCAGATTTACTGTGTATTATTGTTGTAGTTTTAGTAACTTATGTACAACAATAAGATTTACTGTGTATTAGTGTTGTAGTTTTAGTAACTGATGTACAACAATCAGATTTACTGTATATTGGTGTTGTAGTTTTAGTAACTTATGTACAACAATCTGATTTACTGTGTATTAGTGTTGTAGTTTTAGTAACTGATGTACAACAATCAGATTTACTGTGTTTAGTGTTGTAGTTTTAATAACTGATATACAACAATCAGATTTACTGTGTGTTAGTGTTGTAGTTTTAGTAACTGATGTACAACAATCAGATTTACTGTGTATTGGTGTTGTAGTTTTAGTAACTGATGTACAACAATCAGACTTACTGTGTATTAGTGTTGTAGTTTTAGTAACTGATCTACAAAAATCAGATTTACTGTGTATTAGTGTTGTAGTTTTAGTAACTGATGTACAACAATCAGATTTACTGTGTGTTAATGTTGTAGTTTTACTAACTGATGTCCAACAATAAGATTTACTGTGTATTAGTGTTGTAGTTTTAGTAACTGATGTACAACAATAAGATTTACTGTGTATTAGTGTTGTAGTTTTAGTAACTGATGTACAACAATCAGATTTACTGTGTGTTGATGTTGTAGTTTTAGAAACTAATGTAAAACATTTTTATATATTACAAGAAAAACATTAAATCTCTAACATTTGTAAAATACAGACAAACCCTATTATTCTCGATGTATAAAGACGTTTCTTGTTTTTTTTATCTCAGAGAAAACTTAAACGTCTACTGTTTATTAAATCATTATTAATTGTACTGTCAAAAAATAAGAACTTGTTGTCATTGTGGAATCAAATAGTATTTTTAATTTTTATTATATCTGTATCTCTACATTAATATGATATTAAATAGTCTTCTTGTGTTGTTACATTAAATTTGTCGTTTGGTACTAAGATATATTACCTTATTTAAAATACAGTTCTCCCACACTTCAATGTAAGATAAGTTCTTATCTCTGGTTGTTGTCTTACAAACATTTTCTTGACACAAGGGTGTCTCGTCTTTGGTAGAAACAGCGATTGTTTGATCAGGAGTTTTTTTGATTGTCGAGTTCACTGTTTGTAGAGTTAAAATTAGATATCTCTATAAGATCTATTGGAAGAAACTAAACTTTAATAGAAACACTAGAAGTGAAATTCCTAATTAAATACTTCATTTTACTTCAATCTGAATAACTGGACAATAATCGTGATTTTTATACATATATGAACAGTGGTAATTCAGTATATATCGTTTAACTAAGTTATAATCTTACGAAATATCAGGAACGATGTGAGCCCCAAGACTGCAAGCATGTCGAGTTCAGTTTGGTTTCAGTTACTATATGTGTATCAACTGTTACAACAACTCGTGGTTCACCATTTTATAGATGCTGAAAGGCTTAACTATCTGGTATCAGTTTCATTTTGTTACGAGTCGACTCGAACAGGTCTTCTCATAATAATGATTGTCACATTTTTATTAGGGTAATAAATCTCGTGCAACTTAGAACACAACTTTTCAGTAAACATACAGAGACCCCGAGATATCGCGGTATCAGGAAATCTCTAACCCAACTGAAAGTTTTATTTCTCGAAACTTTATTCACAGCGTACGTATCACAGCAAGGATGCTTGCAATCTATACAAGGGTAAATAACCATTCTAGTTTATGGTTCCTGGGGCCTAATACAGCGATAGCGAAGTGAGAATGTGCTTTTGATTCTGTCTTCGTGTGTCGATAGAAAGTTACTTTGTTGATTTACATATTGTTTCTTTAATGAAAAAAAATTAAATAAAATCATAAAACATGTACTGAACATACAGTTTGAAACGTTCTATTGCTCGGAAAAGTTTCAAACATTCTTCTGTGTGTTTGATGTTAAACCTAAACTTTGCCTACTACTGTAATCGAGCCGCGAATCCTAGTGTTTACACTTGTAAATATTCCTATGTCTAATAAATTTGAAATTTGTGTTTTGAGACGGAAAAGATGTTCCAGAAATAATCTTTAAAGATTCTAAATTATTTGGATGAAACTTGTGTGATATTATAAACTATGGTACGTTATTTTATCGTTAACTGTTTAATATTTATATGAAATAAGTAATAAAACTAAAACGAATTTAAAATTATTTTGCAAATTGACTTAATTTCTTTCAAGAGTCAGAACGTTTATTTAAATTTTTTTTCTGAAGTTTACTGTAGACCTATTAAATTCTGTTAGGGTTTCTTTCTCTTTTCTAATTTGACCTATGACCTTCTACCAATAATAAAGAAGGGCTCAGACGGTCGAAATAACCATCAACAATAATGACAGTTTCGTCAGTTCTAATTTCGTCTGTAATAAGAAGATCTATTAGTCTGGGGAAGATTTTCTTACAGCTTCACCAAGAAGGAATGTAATAGTTTCAATAGTAGCCATTAAACAATAAGTAGATAAACAATATATATAGAAAATATAGCATGGTCAATGGTGGCCATTAAACAATGAATAGATAAACAATAAATATATAAAATATAGCATGGTCAATGGTGTCCATTAAACAATTAATAAATAAACAATAAATATATAAAATATAGCATGGTCAATGGTGGCCATTAAACAATGAATAAATAAACAATAAATATATAAAATATAGCATGGTCAATGGTGACCATTAAACAATAAATATATAAAATATAGCATCGTTGTTAAAATAGATCTAAAGGCTAAAATGTAACATCATTATTAAAATAGATGTAATAATGAAAATATAGCATCATTATTAAAGTATATCTAACAACGAAAATTTAGCATCGTTATTAAAGTATATCTAACAACGAAAATTTAGCATCATTATTAAAGTATATCTAACAACGAAAATTTAGCATCATTATTAAACTATATCTAACAACGAAAATTTAGCATCATTATTAAAATGGTGGCAGCGAAAGAAAGACACCTAACAAATGTGTAACTGGCCCTCTCAAACGGTAACATTTATAATATACACTTCTACTTTATAATTAAATATTGCTTACACCGTCACACACTCTTTAAATAACTAGCTAAGACAATAACACCAATGCTTTTAGTGAAAATAAAAGAACTGTTAGGTATTAAACTTCTAGCTTTGTTTTTCTTTAAGTCTTACTGAAGTAATAATCTTTTTCATATAACTTGTTCCATATGCTCCCTTCAGGTGGTAGTGCTAAAACATCAGAGAGTGGAGACATGACTGTCCTCTGTTGTAGAGGTCATTTTCAGGTGGTCCTGTGTTTGTTGAAACATGATTCAGGTGTATACCAGCATGACCAGACACCTCTAGTCTTGTCAGCTATTTAGGGAAATACAGAAGTTGTACGTGTAATCTAATGTTAACAAACGTTCTACTTTAATCTTAACAAATGTTTTACTTTAATGTTAAGAAACGCTTTACTCTCATGTCAACAAATGTTTCATGTGAAATGTAACTATTTAACACAAACTATATGTGAAACTGATAATTTTATATAAAACATGAATAACGGATGTGTGTGTGTCTGTACATTGTATTTGTGATCAAATGTTTACGGATAATAGTACGAAATGTAAGTTATGAAAAAAATTATCTTAAAAAGGTAAAAGACAGTAAAACATCATAACATTAAAAGAATAAAACACAAGAAAGAAACCAATATTAAAATAACAAAACAGAGTAGAGAACCTAACGTTACAAGACCGACACATAGAAGAGAAACTAACATTAGAAGAACAAAATATAAAGGAACCCTGATATTAAAAAAAAATGTAATGCATCAAGCAGTTTATTTTTTGTTTATTATTGATATTTTAATTTATTGCATCAAGTAGTTTTGTTTGTTGTGTATTATTAGTGTTTTAATTTATTGCATCAAGTAGTTTGTTTTTTGTTCATTATTGATATTTTAATTTATTGCATCAAGTAGTTTGTTTGTTGTTTATTATTAATGTTTTAATTTATTGCATCAAGTAGTTTGTTTCTTGTTCATTATTGATGTTTTAATTTATTGCATCAAGTAGTTTGTTTGTTGTATATTATAAATGTTTTAATTTATTGCATCAAGTAGTTTGTTTGTTGTGTATTATTAATGTCTTAATTTTTGCATCAAGTAGTTTGTTTCTTGTTTATTATTAATATTTTAATTTATTGTATCATGTAGTTTCTTTCTTGCTTTTATTCATATTTTTATTTATTGCAACAAGTAATTTGTTGTTTATTATCAATATTTTAACTATTACATCAAGTACTTTATTTCTCATTTTTATTCATATTCTGATTTATTGCATCAAGTAGTTTGTTTCGTGTTTATTACTGATGTATTAATTTATTGCATCAAGTAGTTTGTTTGTTGTATATTATTAATTTTTTAATTTATTGCATCAAGTAGTTTGTTTGTTGTTTATTATTGATGTTTTAATTTATTGCATCAAGTAGTTTGTTTGTTGTGTATTATTAATGTTTTAATTTTTCCATTAAGTAGATTGTTTCTTGTTTATTATTAATATTTTAATTTATTTTATCATCTAGTTTCTTTCTTGCTTTTCTTCATATTTTTATTTAGTGTAACAAGTAGTTTGTTGTTTATTATCAATATTTTAACTATTACATCAAGTAGTTTAATTCTTATTTTTATTCATATTATACTTTATTGCATCAAGTAGTTTGTTTGTTGTGTATTATTAATGTTTTAATTTTTGCATCAAGTAGTTTGTTTGTTGGATATTATTAATATATTAATTTATTGTACCATGTAATTTAGTTCTTGCTTTTATTCATATTTTTATTTATGGTAACAAGTAGTTTGTTGTTTATTATCAAAATTTTAACTATTATATCAAGTAGTTTATTTCTTATTTTTATTCATATTCTAATTTATTGCGTCAAGTAGTTTGTTTGTTGTTTATTACTGATGCTTTAATTTATTGTATAAAGTAGTTTGTTTGTTGTGTATTATTAATGTTTTAATTCATTGCATCAAGTAGTTTGTTTGTTGTTTATTATTGATGTTTTAATTTAATTCGTCAAGTAGTTTGTTGTTTATTATTGATGTTTTAATTTAATTCGTCAAGTAGTTTGTTGTTTATTATTGATGTTTTAATTTATTTCGTCAAGTAGTTTGTTGTTTATTATTGATGTTTTAATTTATTTCGTCAAGTAGTTTGTTGGTTTATTATTGATGTTTTAATTTAGTTCGTCAAGTAGTTTTTTGTGTTTATTATTGATGTTTTAATTTATTTCGTCAAGTAGTTTGTTGTTTATTGTTGATGTTTTAATTTATTTCGTCAAGTAGTTTGTTTGTGTTTATTATTGATGTTTTAATTTATTACATCAAGTAGTTTGTTTGTGTTTATTATTGATGTTTTAATTTATTTCGTCAAGTATTTTGTTTGTGTTTATTATTGATGTTTTAATTTATTTCGTCAAGTAGTTTGTTTGTGTTTATTATTGATGTTTTAATTTATTTCTTCAAGTAGTTTGTTTGTGTTTATTATTGATGTATTAATTTATTGCATCGAGTAGTTTGTTTGTTGTTTATTATTAGTGTTTTAATTTATTGCATCAAGTAGTTTGTTTTTTGTTCATTATTGATATTTTAATTTATTGCATCAAGTAGTTTGTTTGTTGTTTATTATTGATGTTTTAATTTATTGCATCAAGTAGTTTGTTTCTTGTTCATTATTGATGTTTTAATTTATTGCATCAAGTAGTTTGTTTGTTGTTCATTATTAATGTTTTAATTTATTGCATCAAGTAGTTTGTTTCTTGTTCATTATTGATGTTTTAATTTATTGCATCAAGTAGTTTGTTTGTTGTATATTATAAATGTTTTAATTTATTGCATCAAGTAGTTTGTTTGTTGTGTATTATTAATGTCTTAATTTTTGCATCAAGTAGTTTGTTTCTTGTTTATTATTAATATTTTAATTTATTGTATCATGTAGTTTCTTTCTTGCTTTTATTCATATTTTTATTTATTGCAACAAGTAATTTGTTGTTTATTATCAATATTTTAACTATTACATCAAGTACTTTATTTCTCATTTTATTCATATTCTGATTTATTGCATCAAGTAGTTTGTTCTGTGTTTATTACTGATGTATTAATTTATTGCATCAAGTAGTTTGTTTGTTGTATATTATTAATTTTTTTAATTTATTGCATCAAGTAGTTTGTTTGTTGTTTATTATTGATGTTTTAATTTATTGCATCAAGTAGTTTGTTTGTTGTGTATTATTAATGTTTTAATTTTTCCATTAAGTAGATTGTTTCTTGTTTATTATTAATATTTTAATTTATTTTATCATCTAGTTTCTTTCTTGCTTTTCTTCATATTTTTATTTAGTGTAACAAGTAGTTTGTTGTTTATTATCAATATTTTAACTATTACATCAAGTAGTTTAATTCTTATTTTTATTCATATTATACTTTATTGCATCAAGTAGTTTGTTTGTTGTGTATTATTAATGTTTTAATTTTTGCATCAAGTAGTTTGTTTGTTGGATATTATTAATTTATTAATTTATTGTACCATGTAATTTAGTTCTTGCTTTTATTCATATTTTTATTTATGGTAACAAGTAGTTTGTTGTTTATTATCAAAATTTTAACTATTATATCAAGTAGTTTATTTCTTATTTTTATTCATATTCTAATTTATTGCGTCAAGTAGTTTGTTTGTTGTTTATTACTGATGCTTTAATTTATTGTATAAAGTAGTTTGTTTGTTGTGTATATTAATGTTTTAATTCATTGCATCAAGTAGTTTGTTTGTTGTTTATTATTGATGTTTTAATTTAATTCGTCAAGTAGTTTGTTGTTTATTATTGATGTTTTAATTTATTTCGTCAAGTAGTTTGTTGTTTATTATTGATGTTTTAATTTATTTCGTCAAGTAGTTTGTTGTTTATTATTGATGTTTTAATTTATTTCGTCAAGTAGTTTGTTGGTTATAATTGATGTTTTAATTTATTTCGTCAAGTAGTTTGTTGTTTATTGTTGATGTTTTAATTTATTTCGTCAAGTAGTTTGTTTGTGTTTATTATTGATGTTTTAATTTATTACATCAAGTAGTTTGTTTGTGTTTATTATTCATGTTGTAATTTATTTCGTCAAGTATTTTGTTTGTGTTTATTATTGATGTTTTAATTTATTTCGTCAAGTAGTTTGTTTGTGTTTATTATTGATGTTTTAATTTATTTCTTCAAGTAGTTTGTTTGTGTTTATTATTGATGTATTAATTTATTGCATCGAGTAGTTTGTTTGTTGTTTATTATTAGTGTTTTAATTTATTGCATCAAGTAGTTTGTTTTTTGTTCATTATTGATATTTTAATTTATTGCATCAAGTAGTTTGTTTGTTGTTTATTATTAATGTTTTAATTTATTGCATCAAGTAGTTTGTTTGTTGTTTATTATTGATGTTTTAATTTATTGCATCAAGTAGTTTGTTTGTTGTATATTATTGATGTTTTAATTTATTGCATCAAGTAGTTTGTTTGTTGTATATTATTGATGTATTAATTTTTGCATCAAGTAGTTTGTTTGTTGTTTATTATTGATGTATTAATTTATTGCATCAAGTAGTTTGTTTGTTCTTTATTATTGATGTTTTAATTTATTTCGTCAAGTAGTTTGTTGTTTATTATTGATGTTTTAATTTATTTCGTCAAGTAGTTTGTTGTTTATTATTGATGTTTTAATTTATTTCGTCAAGTAGTTTGTTGGTTATAATTGATGTTTTAATTTATTTCGTCAAGTAGTTTGTTGGTTATAATTGATGTTTTAATTTATTTCGTCAAGTAGTTTGTTGTTTATTGTTGATGTTTTAATTTATTTCGTCAAGTAGTTTGTTTGTGTTTATTATTGATGTTTTAATTTATTACATCAAGTAGTTTGTTTGTGTTTATTATTCATGTTGTAATTTATTTCGTCAAGTATTTTGTTTGTGTTTATTATTGATGTTTTAATTTATTTCGTCAAGTAGTTTGTTTGTGTTTATTATTGATGTTTTAATTTATTTCTTCAAGTAGTTTGTTTGTGTTTATTATTGATGTATTAATTTATTGCATCAAGTAGTTTGTTTGTTGTTTATTATTGATGTATTAATTTATTGCATCAAGTAGTTTGTTTGTTCTTTATTATTGATGTTTTAATTGTTCACATCAAGTAGTTTCTTTGTGGTTTATTATTGATGTTTTAATTTAATTCGCCAAGTAGTTTGTTGTTTATTATTGATGTTTTAATTTATTTCGTCAAGTAGTTTGTTTGTTGTTTATTATTGATGTTTTAATTTATTTCGTAAAGTAGTTTGTTTGTTGTTTATTATTGATGTTTTAATTTATTTCGTCAAGTAGCTTGTTGTTTATTATTGATGTTTTAATTTATTTCGTCAAGTAGCTTGTTGTTTATTATTGATGTTTTAATTTATTTCGTCAAGTAGTTTGTTGTTTATTATTGATGTTTTAACTTATTTCGTCAAGTAGTTTGTTGTTTATTATTGATGTTTTAATTTATTTCGTCAAGTAGTTTGTTGTTTATTATTGATGTTTTAATTTATTTCGTCAAATAGTTTGTTGGTTATAATTGATGTTTTAATTTATTTCGTCAAGTAGTTTGTTGGTTATAATTGATGTTTTAATTTATTTCGTCAAGTAGTTTGTTGTTTATTGTTGATGTTTTAATTTATGTCGTCAAGTAGTTTGTTTGTGTTTATTATTGATGTTTTAATTTATTTCGTCAAGTAGTTTGTTTGTGTTTATTATTGATATTTTAATTTATTTCATCAAGTAGCTTGTTTGTGTTTATTATTCATGTTGTAATTTATTTCGTCAAGTATTTTGTTTGTGTTTATTATTGATGTTTTAATTTATTTCGTCAAGTAGTTTGTTTGTGTTTATTATTGATGTTTTAATTTATTTCTTCAAGTAGTTTGTTTGTGTTTATTATTGATGTTTTACTTTATTTCGTCAAGTAGTTTTTTGTGTTTATTATTGATTTTTTAATTTATTTCGTCAAGTAGTTTGTTTGTGTTTATTATTGATGTTTTAATTTATTTCGTCAAGTAGTTTGTTTGTGTTTATTATTGATGTTTTAATTTATTGAATGAACTGTTTTTTGTTTATTATTGATGTTTAATTTATTGCAACATGTAGTTTTGTTTGTTTTGTTTTGAATTTCTCGCAATAACTACACGATGGCTATCTGCGCTAGCTTTCCCTAATTTAACAGTGTAAGACTAGAGGGAAGGCATTTAGTCTTCACCACTTACCGCCAATTCGTGGGCTGCTTTTTTATCAACGAATAGTGGGATTGATCATCGCATTATAATGCCCCCACGGCTGAAAGGGCGAGTATGTTTGGTGTGACGGGGATTCGAATCCGCGACTCTCAGATTACGAGGATCACAAGAACAAACACACAATTTGTAGGCCTGTGATGCAATAAAACAGTTCAATAGGGAAAGCATATTTGGTGTTAGTAACTCGTTATCCTCCGATTACGAGTCGAGTGCCTTAACTACCTGGCCATGCCGGGCCTATTATATAAACATGTTACATCATTTGTAAGATAGACATCACTTGTTAATTAACAATGTTAAATCGCCTTTTAATTAACAATATTATATTGCCTGTTAAATAACAATGTTACATCGCTTGTTAATTTGTCTTAGAAATGTTCACCTTTTAATAATATACAACTTGTGTAATGTATATCGTTTAAAATAACGTTTCGATTTTTTTTTGTCTCGGCAAAGTGTGTGTTTTAATTTCTGTATGAAACACAATTACAATCATGATCTGTAAACATCCATTTCAAAACAAACAAAATTTGAGAAAAGTAAATGATCAACAGTAGACGGACATCAAGTGTCATTCAGTCATTAATCATGTTAACAAAAGGTTGGGCCTCAAATATGGACTATGGCTGAAGAGCAAATTTAAGCCTTGCATCTGTTCGTGAAGAAATTGTTCGATGATGGAACAACTTCATACACGGTAATGATTCACTAAGCCTTAGTGACATGTAATCTAATGTCTATTCTATTCATTAAATGGTATGTTTTTCAATATTTTAAGATAGGTGTTTGTAATGATTGTTAGATGGAGCTTTGATGTAATGTGATGAGTGCGTGACAACTGGAATTTTCTTGATAGTTTCTGTTTGTTTGTCGCTAAACAGAACGCTATAGAATGAGCTATCTGTCATCTGCCAACAGCTTTTGAGAGATTTGAAATGGATTTGAACGAACTGACAAGTGGACTAAAATAGAGATAGTTGTCAGTACTGACACTAGGTTCGGTGCCAAGTCTCCTCCTAACAAAGACCTTCAATCATGAAGGTTCCGAGAAGACTCTAACGGTACGTACTGGTAGGTAAATTCCACAAACAGTTTGATGTTCTTTTATACCATGAGCCATTAAAAATTATGAGAAACGCACAATAATAATGTAGAGTCAGCAAAATGGCCTATCTGGTCTGTATATGAAGTCATTTGTATCTAAGTTACCTGAGATTTTTATCACTTACGTACTATTTTTTTTCAACATACTGTTCTCTTTATCTTCCCAATAAAACTGAGCTAATATCTAACGAACCCCATTTCAAGTCCCTCAACCAGATCCATAGAAAACCTTACTCTGGCTCTGTTAGTTGTGAAACGATTACAGTTTGTTTGTTTGTGTTGATAAAATATTTTACGCTATCAGACACGAACAAATTTAAACCGATACACCTAAATCCAACAAAGACACACGAGACGAAACTGAACAAATTACTACTACAAATGAAAAAAGCCAACACAATTTCACAAACACTTTATTCCTACCTACGTAAAACCGACTCACGCACACCACAAATATACGGCATCCCCAAACCTCATAAACCAGATTGTCCATCACAACCAATAATGTCCACATATGAATCGTTTATTTATAATCTTGGTAAATACATAGCATGGGCATTCTCCAAATATGTAACATCAGCCAGCTCATTCATCAAAGACTCTTTTAATTTCAAGTCTAATCTAAATCAACTTAATCATAAAGCCTTAATGGCCAGTTTCGATGTTATATCCCTCTTTACAGAAGTTCCAACCACTGAAGCCTGCAAGATAGCCTTAGAACTCTATATCCGAGACCCTAACCCAACTATAGACATACCCAGTAACCAGTTAGCAGCCCTCCTAGAATTCACCACGGTAAAGAAAACTTCATGTTCAACAACCGAAACTATATACAAACAAATGACCTAAGCATGGGCAACCCAGTATCACCAGTTCTAGCCAATAATTTTATGACACAAGTTGAAACACAAGCAATTAACACAGCATTATATCCACCACTATACTGGTACAGATATGTAGATGACACGGTTGCGAGATTCAAATCTACAGAACACATACTTATTTTTTTCAATCACATTAACTCTATACATCCCAACATTAACTTCACATGTGAACAGGAAGAAAGCAATCAAATATCATTTCTTAACCTAAAGATTACAAAACCCGACACACAATTCAAAACAGAAATCCACCGAAAAATCACCCATACTGGACTATAGATTCCTTGGGACTCAGCACATGAAACAAAACAAAAACTCAACATACTAAGAAACCAAATAAACACAGCCATAAAACTATGTTCACCAGATAAAATTAACGATGAATTAGACAAAATAAAACAATACTTCATCAACATCAATAAGCTTCCTCCACAAACCGCAGAAAACATTATACGCACACACCTAGACAGAAAGCAAAATCAACCAACAAAAGTAAATATATATCACGAATCAAAAAATCACGAAACCATATACTGCTGCATACCATATATTCCTGACATCAGCAAACAAATAACCAACATTTGGCAAAACTAGTAACAAAATATGACATTCCAGTTAATACCAAATTTATTCAAAAACCAGGCACAAAACTGAGGTCTATACTATGTAAAAACTACACTGACAAACACCACAACAACATTATTTATAAAATACAATGTGATAACTGCCACAACTTCTATATTGGAGAAACAAGTAGAAAAATGGAAACCAGATTCAAAAAACATAAAAAGTCACCTTCACACGTTTTCGAACACTGCAAGTCAAATAAACACAACATAACCATTGAAAACACTCAAATACTAAATAAAGAAACAAACATAAACAAACGCAAAATTAAAGAAGCCTTACTTATACAACAACTTAAACCCAAAATAAACCAATATAAAGGAACGCCTTTATACCTATATTAAATATAATAAAATAAAATTATATATATTCAAACATCTAACACCGCCCTCTACATTCCAACACTCAGTTACACAACTCCTTCCAAACATGTGGTCAGCTTCCGGTCAGTTACCTCTTTCTTTCTTTGTGAACTTGACGATGACCGAAGAAGGTCGAAACGTTGTTCGCTCCTCTACGTAAAATATTTTCTCAACCCAAACGAGTCGTTTTTGCATATATATTTCTCTACAAGTGGGTTTTCTCGACATCACTGAGTTTATTTGTTTGTTTTTGAATTAAGCACAAAACTACACAATAGGCTATTGTGCTCTGCCCACCACGGGTAATGAAACCAGGTTTTTAGCCTTGTAGATCCGCAGACATTCCGCTGAGCCACTGGGGGGCGAAACGATTGCAGAGTTATAGAATGTGTTTGTCAGTTTCGAGTTTAGTATCGACAATGCAAAGAACAGGAAAAGTTAATTAGTAAGTGACTAACTTTATAGTGAAATTTGTAGAACTTGTAGTAACAAAAATAAAACACTTTCATTTTCATTAAACACGTCATTATGCTTTACCAAATAATATAAAAACAACAACATTACGACAATACTGTTTTATTAATATTTTATAACTGTATTGAACAACAAAGAATTATCAAGACAGACGAGTTAATCGTTTTACCGCTAATATTAAGATAATCATTCAACTTTTAACAAACGTTACGCTAGCTAACTTTTCCATTGGGTTCTGTATATATATGAACTCTCTTAGAAAGAATCCAGTTTGTTTGTTGTAAAACAAAGTCACCATGGAAAATCTAGCCCACCAATTTAGTGTTGTAAATACGTAAACTTAATGTTCTCTCACTGTGGGGCAACCAGAAAGAAGAAATACAGCCAAAATATACGAATCACTGAGATTGTCAGACGTAGAAATATCATGTCGTTTCACCTTGCAAGATCTATTTGCCAACAGAAATATCCTAAAAAACAAAATAGAAAAACTCATTTATTTGAGAGTTTTGAAATATTAAATATGACCGGAAGGTGGTGTTGTTTTTAATTTGCCTCTTGCGTTGCAGCTCAGCTTCATTTAAATCTTATCAGTGCTGCGTTTGAGAGCGAAACAGATGAAAGTAGGCCTAACATAGTTGTAGTAATTACTAGCGGAAGTAATGAATCAGTGATTGTATCTCTACACCACATCTTCTTCCTGAAATTCGAATTTTAGTTAAGAAACAAAATTGACAAATAAATAAATAACCAGTTATTTCGCAAAAATAATAATGAATAATTAATAATGACAATGTTATCGGTGATCCATACATCTAAAGTATACATAGTTTTTTCACCCTGTACAGACTGTACACTAACAAAAACAGGCCTATATACCAACAACTATGGTCGGGCGTGGCTAAGAGACTAGCGGACCTAAACTGTATATCTGAAAATTTTTATCTCTCATTTCTTTATGAAAAATTCACGCTTCAGTCTTTGATGCTGTGATGTGCAACAGAAACGACTGTCAAATCCGTCTCTTCGATCAGACGAGAGTATCCCAAGTGCTAGCTATAAGGCAGTTGGCTAGCTGCCCTTTATATCATCAATTTGTTAAGATATGGGTGTCCTTGGATTATTTTTTGTGTAGCTGTGGTCTGAATTATGAAATAAATAAATCAGCAAATGCATCAGTATTTGAATGTCATTTTTCTTGTTTATTCGTTTCTTATTAAAATTAAATTTATCTTTTGTTAAGCTTACGACCTAAATTATTTCAGAAACGATAATTTCATTGTTTTTTAACTGTGAATACCAGTTGAAAAAAAGTGGTTCCTCGCTACCAGTACGGACTGAAAATAAAATCCAGTAGAGAGCGCTTTAGGAGATTATCAGAACGTCTTTCAGTTGCATAAGCTTCATATTTTAATTTCTCTGTCGCAATGTAAGCTGAAAACAGTTCTAAAACAGAGCTTACATAGTGGTAACAATTATTTCAGTTAATATTAAAATACCATGAGAAAGTTGAGGTAAATATTGGTTGAAAAGTAACTGTAAATAATAATCATTAAAATGACTATAATTCTAATTTAATTAAATGTTAAACTTCTAATTTACGGTTAGCTGGTTGCTTTGAAATTAATAGTTGTTTTTTTTTAAGAGTTCGATTCATATACAGAGAATGTCAATAGATGGCAGCACAAAAACCTTTAGAGATATTAATATATTTGGATTTGTGAATTCAATACAGGATTTTTGTCACAGCCATTAAGGCTGTAGAAAAAACAGTGGAAATCAGACTCAAAGTCTTTGAAGGTCATTAGAGTAAAGCTCGCGCTAGACAAGAGTCTAGGTGAGTGTCCAGTAAGTGTTATTTAATTATCCTAGTTTTTTCATCTTTCTGGATAATTTTATATTCCAACCAAAACATGTTTCAAACATTTATAAAACGTCTCAGCAATTTTTATTTGGTTTCTTAAAACATTTAAGTAATACGTTAAGTGCGTATTTACATTTGAAAAACAGATATGTTCACTCTATCTTTTCGCATTACATGAAACATCTCGCTTCTATTTTGATGTTATAATGATTTAATACCACGTGCTTCTACTTCGATGTTATTATGACGTAATACCTCGTGTTAACTTATGTTTAACTTTGATGGCACTAAAAGTAGAGTCGTCTATCTGAAAGTGTCCACCACTCAGCTGACCAAATGGCAGTTTGTCTTATAATTTGGTTCTTTACTTGGAAACTAAACTTAACACCAACGTTTGAAAACCTAGCTGGTGATCTATTTTGACCCCTAAATACAATTTCCTGAACACAGAACAGCTGGCACAGATTGGAATTCTACCGTTAATGTGCGTTCTTTGAAACCAGTTCTTTTCTTATGGACAACAGCTCGGCCAAAGAATTAGAAAACAAAACAAAATTCTGTTGGTAGTATCACAAAGAAGCAGACAGTTGATATTTTCCACGGTTAATGTCCTGTGATTATCAGATATGAAAAGTCAAATATACCTTCGTTATGTCGCTGTTTGGTTTAAATACCCAACAATAAAACAGAGAAGCAGTAAATAAATTGTGGTACGAATGGTAATAATGACCAAGTCAGCCAACTTAATGACTACAGTCAATAACGAGACATTAGTAAACTATATGTTTAATGTTCAGAAACATGGCATTGTAACCCTGGCGTGAAAATGTGAAACTAATGAATGTGTAAATTATGCTTGTTTTTATTTCAGTGTTCTGTGGACAGTTTAATATTAAGTGATGACAAGTTACGAATCTTTCAAATAATTTCTATATAATAACAATAAATTAGCTCGGTACTTGACTTTCTTTACGCTTTGACTAATGTTATAAGTGTCTCCAGTCACATAAGCAAAGATGGCACTTGATCTCAGGTCAATGGAGTTTTATAAAGACACGCGTCTCTGTTACTAAGCGACAAAAAACAAACACTGATGATCAAATCGATACAGATACTGTTTGTTTGGAACACTTTCGTTATGTCTACACAGATACTGTTTGTTTGGAACACTTTCGTTATGTCTACACAGATACTCTTTGTTTGGAACCCTTTCGTTATGTCTACACAGATACTCTTTGGAACACTTTCGTTATGTCTACACAGATACTGTTTGTTTGGAACACTTTCGTTATGTCTTCACAGATACTCTTTGTTTGGAACACTTTCGTTATGTCTACACAGATACTGTTTGTTTGGAACACTTTCGTTATGTCTTCACAGATACTCTTTGTTTGGAACACTTTCGTTATGTCTACACAGATACTCTTTGTTTGGAACACTTTCGTTATGTCTACACAGATACTGTTTGTTTGGAACACTTTCGTTATGTCTACACAGATACTCTTTGTTTGGAACACTTTCGTTATGTCTATACAGATGCTCTTTGCTTGGAACACTTTCGTTATGTCTACACAGATACTCTTTGTTTGGAACACTTTCGTTATGTCTACACAGATACTCTTTGTTTGGAACCCTTTCGTTATGTCTACACAGATACTCTTTGGAACACTTTCGTTATGTCTACACAGATACTGTTTGTTTGGAACACTTTCGTTATGTCTTCACAGATACTCTTTGTTTGGAACACTTTCGTTATGTCTACACAGATACTGTTTGTTTGGAACACTTTCGTTATGTCTTCACAGATACTCTTTGTTTGGAACACTTTCGTTATGTCTACACAGATACTCTTTGTTTGGAACACTTTCGTTATGTCTACACAGATACTCTTTGTTTGGAACACTTTCGTTATGTCTACACAGATGCTCTTTGCTTGGAACACTTTCGTTATGTCTACACAGATACTCTTTGTTTGGAACACTTTCGTTATGTCTACACAGATACTCTTTGTTTGGAACACTTTCGTTATGTCTACACAGATGCTCTTTGCTTGGAACACTTTCGTTATGTCTTCACAGATACTCTTTATTTGGAACACTTTCGTTATGTCTACACAGATACTCTTTATTTGGAACACTTTCGTTATGTCTACACAGATACTCTTTGTTTGGAACACTTTCGTTATGTCTACACAGATACTCTTTATTTGGAACACTTTCGTTATGTCTTCACAGATACTCTTTGTTTGGAACACTTTCGTTATGTCTACACAGATACTGTTTGTTTGGAACACTTTCGTTATGTCTTCACTGATACTCTTTGTTTGGAACACTTTCGTTATGTCTACACAGATACTCTTTGTTTGGAACACTTTCGTTATGTCTACACAGATACTCTTTGTTTGGAACACTTTCGTTATGTCTACACAGATGCTCTTTGCTTGGAACACTTTCGTTATGTCTACACAGATACTCTTTGTTTGGAACACTTTCGTTATGTCTACACAGATGCTCTTTGCTTGGAACACTTTCGTTATGTCTACACAGATACTCTTTATTTGGAACACTTTCGTTATGTCTACACAGATACTCTTTATTTGGAACACTTTCGTTATGTCTACACAGATACTCTTTCTTTGGAACACTTTCGTTATGTCTACACAGATACTCTTTGTTTGGAACACTTTCGTTATGTCTACACAGATACTCTTTGTTTGGAACACTTTCGTTATGTAATTGTCTACACTTTTATTTGACTTACACATATACAAACACAGAATAACAATGACGTAAAATAGAGACAGTAAATAAATCATGACAATGAGATCAGAGAACGATAAAGATTAGCTTACGTAATGATCACATACAATAACGTCACTGAAGAAACGTCAAGAGTGATTGTTGATTCAGTTCCTTGTCTTATAGAAACCTGGAATCCATTCTTACGGACCTCACTTTTCAGGACAACCTAATTATTATTTTTATAGTGATGTTATCTATATAAATATAATAACTGTATGTTGTATGTTATCTATATAAATATAATAGTACTGTCTGTCGTATGTTAGCTATATAAATATAATAGTACTGTCTGTCGTATGTTATCTATATGAATATAATAGCACTGTCTGTTGTATGTTATCTATATAAATATAATTGTCTGTTGTATGTTATATATATAAATATAATAGTACTGTTTGTTGTATGTTATCTATGTAAATATAATAACTGTATGTTGTATGTTATATATATAAATATAATAGTACTGTTTGTTGTATGTTATCTATGTAAATATAATAACTGTATGTTGTATGTTATATATATATAAATATAATAGTACTGTCTCTTGTATGCTATTTATGTAAATATAATAGTACTGTCTGGATGGATCTCACCAAACCAGTATGGGGAAGTTCATTATGTCCGAGGGGTACATATAATTTTTCAGTTTTGCGGTTTTTATGAGCGTTTTGGTTTTTTTACTACTACCTCACCTACTGTAAATGGATCTTCACCAAATTTGGTAATAACGTTTGTTGAGTACACAGCGTCGAGCACTTTAACCATCTGGTCATAATGTATTGTTATTTTTAGTCATTGTTTATCACCACTCGCCATCAGTGGGATTCATGTACTAACTAACGACTATTTATCACCACTCACCATCAGTGGTATTCATGTACTAACTAACGACTGTTTATCACCACTCACCATCAGTGGGATTCATGTACTAACTAACCACTGTTTATCACCACTCTCCATCAGTGGGATTCATGTACTAACTAACGACTGTTTATCACCACTCGCCATCAGTGGGATTCATGTACTAACAAACGACTCTTTACCACCACTCACCATCAGTGGGATTCATGTACTAACTAACGACTCTTTATCACCACTCACCATCAGTTGGATTCATGTCTAACTAACGACTGTTTATTACCACTCCCAATTAGTGGGATTCATGTACTAACTAACGACTGTTTATCACCACTAGCCATCAGTGGGATTCATGTACTAACTAACGACTCTTTACCACCACTCACCATCAGTGGGATTCATGTACTAACTAACGACTGTTTATCACCACTCACCATCAGTGGGATTCATGTACTGACTAACGACTGTTTATCACCACTCGTCATCAGTGGGATTCATGTACTAAAAAACGACTGTTTATCACCACTTGCCATCAGTGGGATTTATGTACTAACTAACGACTGTTTACCACCACTCCCCATTAGTGGGATTCATGTACTAACTAACGACTGTTTATCACAACTCACCATCAGTGGGATTCATGTACTAACTAACGACTGTTTATCACCACTCACCATCAGTGGGATTCATGTACTGACTAAAGACTGTTTATCACCACTCACCATCAGTGGGATTCATGTACTAACTAACGACTGTTTATCACCACTCACCATCAGTGGGATTCATGTAATAACTAACGACTGTTTATCACCACTCACCATCAGTCGGATTCATGTATTAACTAGTTTTTAAATGTTTTAAAACTGTGTAAATACTTGAAAAAAATTAAATCATTTATTATCTAATTTTGAAGTGACAGACTAGAGGGAAAGCATTCAACAACACCCACCGCCAATTTTTGAGCTACTCTTTTTAGACCAAATAGTGAGATTTACTCTTATAACACACCTACGTTCCCATAGTTCTGGTATCGAACCACGAAACTTCAGCAGTTCTATAGTGACGACACCTTAACCACTGTAGTGACGACACCTTAACCACTGTAGTGACGAGACGTTAACCACTGTAGTGACGACACGTTAACCACTGTAGTGACTACACGTTAACCACTGTAGTGACGACACGTTAACCACTGTAGTGACGACATGTTAACCACTGTAGTGACGAGACGCTAACCACTGTAGTGACTACACGTTAACCACTGTAGTGACGACATATTAAACACTGTAGTGACGAAACGTTAACCACTGTAGTGACGAGACGTTAATTACTGTAGTGACGAGACGTTAACCACTGTAGTGACGACACGTTATCCACTGTAGTGACGAGACGTTAACCACTGTAGTGACGACACGTTAACCACTGTAGTGACGACATGTTAAACACTGTAGTGACTACACGTTAACCACTGTAGTGACGACACGTTAACCACTGTAGTGACAACACGTTAACCACTGTAGTGACGACACGTTAACCACTGAAGTTTTTGTTTTCCATTTCTCTCTTTTTGACACTTGTTTAGATTTTTTTTTCGTTTGTTAAAATTTAATTTAAACTTTAAAATAATTTCATTTTCCATGCTAGAGGTAAGTACTATACGAATTTAGTTATAATAATAAATATGTTTAGTTTTTTTTTTGTTTTCTAGCGTAAAATGGTTCATTTATGTTTACCATGTGGAATCTAGCCTCAGATTTAGCGTGCAAGTTTACAAACTAACCACTTACCTGCTCGGGTATTATTTTTGTATAAGAACATTGTTAACTTATAAAACATTTAACTACGACGTTATTACATTCCCGATAAAAGCCTACCAGTAGACGAGTTATTTTGAAAATTTAGATTTCTGTTTGGTTTTGAATTTCGCGCAAAGCTATGAGAGGGCTATCTGCGCTATCCGTCCCTAATATAGGAATGTAAGACTAGATGGAAAGCAGTTACTAATCACCACCCACCCGCAACTCTGGGGGCTACTCCTTTACTAACGAATAGTGTGGTTGACCGTCACATTATAACGCTCCTGCGGCTTATAGGGCGCGCATGTTCGGTGCGATGGGGATTCGAACTCGCGATCCTCAAATTACGAGTCGAGCGCCTTAACAATCTGGCCATGCCGGACATTTGTATTTTTAACTGCCAATGTCTCTTTATTTCTTAATAGCTATTAAATTTCTGCAGATCCAATAACTTGAAATTATTCAATATTTACAGGATTTTAACTACAAGTTACCACAAGTAAGAACGATTTTACAACGAGAATAGTAGCTGGTATAATTACTAAGTACATCATGAACACTTCCACCCCTTACCAGGAGATATACAACGTACCAAAACGTTTCTCTGTATAATACGACCATTGAGAGGTAAACTAGCCTGGAAAAAAAACAGTAAGCGAATTCATCACTTTGTGACGTTTATACGCAAGTCTAACTTGGATCCAACATTAAATCCATTGTCAGAATAACGAACCGAACGGTGCTTAAACAAAGTCCTCTCATTGGCACAGCGGAATGTCTGCGGACTTACAACGATAGCATCAGAGATTCGATACCCATGGTGGGCAGAGCACAGATACCCCATCGTGCAGCTTTGTGCTTACTTACAAAGAAGAACAAGTTTAAATAAAAATATAACCAAAACGCTCTAACGTTATCTGTACGTCAGAGCTCCGATCCAATTGTTCTAGAGTATATGTTGAATCTATAACAAGGAGACTGTGTGAGAGAGTAAAGAGATATAGTTTACTAAGGTATGTAGTGACAACCCTATAATTACTAAACGGTTTCAAGTCATTGGGTTTGTTAGTTTCTACTTAAGTACAAAAGTACCCAAAGTTATCTGCACTCTACCCGCCACGGGTAGCAAACCCGGATCGAAACCCGGTTTTAGCCAAATTATTGAAACTGTTTAAAATGATTATTTATTACGAACTAAAGAGACATTGGCCATTAGATGTCTAAATCCGCAAAAACAAATTCAATTATTGGAGAACGTTTGCTGGGAATATAATTAAAATACAACTAAATGTTTATTAACCAAAGAGATAAATTGTTCAAAACAACACTGACATTTCAGACAGAAGTTCTATGTTTTCTGAATAACATATAAAATACTAAAAGATTAATCGGATTCAAACGAAGGAAGTCGTCTCTCCCGATTCTACGCGTCACGCAAAAATGGCGAACATTAAATCATTTTTTCGGTCAAGTTATTTTTATACAAATGTACATTAAAAGGGCAAACTGCAGAGCTGTGTTGTAATCACCTCTCAGCCCACACATAAATTTGGGTTGAAAGCCACGAGAGAAGGGATTATTCCAATCTGATCTTCCTCGTCTGTGTCTGGGTCCACGGTGGGATCGGTTTTAAACCGTCGACAGGCTTAGGATCAGTTGCAGCTGACAGAATATTGAATACTAGAAATTCAATTAGTGCTAAACTACGTCACACGATGCTATCAAGTCTTTCTAACTTTCTAATCTCAAACCAATCCTTTAATTCTAGAGCAGAGTTGTTTCGATGAATGGCAACCTTCAAGCTAAATAAGTTGTATAACCGTGTTAAACCATCTGCTATTTATCTAAATGTTTTATGGTTCAATCCCAACAGCAGACACACTGCACAGAAAGAGACAAATTTTAAAGTGCGCTGAAACAAAAATAGAATAATTTTTAATATATATATATAATTTTTGTTTATCTTTAAGATTGGTAATATGAAATAACGTCAAAAACAAATAGTTCATAGTTAAGAAAGTTTAATACATTTTTAAATATTCAACGTAAACTTTGTCAAAATCAAAACGTATTTAATTTTGAGCTAACGTGAAGTGAAACATAGGTTTATCATTAACTTGAGATTAGCGTTTGACACGAATATACTGTATGCTTGGCCTTGAAGTTGAAGATGGCACATCATTTATGTCAGACAGGTGAGTGTAATTAATACGTGATATGTAAAAATAACAACTTATGTTTAGCAACCCAGTCATGGTTAATAGAAAGTGTTGAAACATTTACTGACTTATCTATAAGTACTACGTTTTTTTACAGTATAAAATGTGCTGGAACTATATTTAATATAATGTCCACAAATCCTTCATCATACTTACAGATCTGGTTGTTATGTACTGATATAAGTTTTGTGTTGTTTTTTTCAATTAATCGTTTTCTTGTTTTATCTAAGACAAAACTGTTCAAGATGGTTTTCTTCATCTATTAGTCAAGGAAACTACTGGAAACATTGATATTGTAGATTTGTTGTTAACTTCAACTATAGAAATAATTGAGAGAATGGAAACTGGCTAACATATGGGTGTCAGTAATTATTGTTGAATTAGGTTTCATGTTTTACTACATATGGAGATAAGGAATAATGGTATTTTGGTGACATATTGTGAAGGAATGTTATAAGAATTATCTGTTGTGAACTGGACAGCTGAATTATTTTGAAACATTAATCAGATGTGGATGTTTAAATATTCAAGATAAATATATTCATTACAGAAAGATGAGGTTAACAACAAGTAAAAACAACGTTGGTTCACAAGTAGTTTAAGAAATAAAAGTTTAATAAATTTAAATATGACAGGAGGCTTAAAATATTATATACAATCAATAAAGTTGATGGAACAGGAAATTAGGACATCAAAAAGGAGAATAGGTTGGTTAAAGTGTAAAACTTAACAATAAGGATTTATTTAAATACGTAAGGGTAGAATGTTATTGTTAAAATGGTGGCATGACATTAGAGATGATAAAGAAAGACTTGTATCTACTGAATATGAGAAACCTGCATTATTAAATATTACTTTTTGAAACAGATTAAATATTAGATGTGTGAGTCACTTGCTATTATATTTTTTTAGTCTTTGACTCCAGAAGATTGGAGTGATCTAATGTAACTCTCTCTTTTCAAGGGATGTAATAGGAATTGTACAGTAATTATAAACCTATTAGTTTTACATTAATTATAGGAAACGTTTCGAAAAGTGTATTAAAAGTTTATAGGATGTAACAGTTGAGATGGACCAGTAATTCTCATGTTGTTTCAAAACGTTACATTAAGTAACTACGTTTAGTCCACTGTGATATCCCAGCGACAGTGGTATATAACGAAAAGTTTTGTTTACATAGAATATGTCAGATATAGCGTGGTGAAATATTATTTTGTTGTACATTTTTTCTTTAGTTTATTTGATAATTAGTTTCGTATTAATATTTATGTGTTCAGATGATGAATGATACTAGCTTCTCTCATTACAGGCTGATCAATTTATGTACAAAACAACCGGTTCCCATTTTTCACTTTTACCATATACCAGTCTCTTGGTGTAACGTATAGTGTTATAGGCAAAAACCTAACTGTCTTGTTTTCTAGGTAAGTGAATATCAACCGTCTAGTTTGATAGCTTTACTTCAGTCTTGTAGGCTTAGTATGTAATAGCTAATTGTTCGGTTTGGTAGGTTAGTATACTAAAACTAACTGATTATTTTGGTAGTTTAGTTGGTAAAACTAACTGATTAGTTCAGTAGTTTAGTAGGTAAAACTAACTAATTAGTATTGTAGGGTTAGTAGGTAACCCTACTATATAGGGTTTTTATAGAACATTAAAAGATGTAATTACTTTTAAAATTTGTTAATAGAAAGTTAATTACGTGTAGTTTCATAAACAATAATTAAATTACAACTAACAAAATTATGAATGACAACATAAACCTTCAACCGGATTTATGACATTACAATAAATATCTTTATTGATGAAAGAAACCAGAATGCACACTTCGATTTGTTACAATCCTTAGGATACTCATCTTTCTTCTAGAATATCCAAATATGGTCTTCTTCCATCTTGTTTCGTTTTCTTTGTTTTCTTCCATCTTGTTTGGTTTTCTTTGTTTTCTTTGTTTTCTTCCATCTTGTTTGGTTTTCTTTGTTTTCTTTGTTTTCTTCCATCTTGTTCGGTTTTCTTTGTCTTCTTCCATCTTGTTTTGTTTTCTTCATCTTCTTCCATCTTGTTCGGTTTTCTTTGTCTTCTTCCATCTTGTTTTGTTTTCTTCATCTTCTTCCATCTTGTTGTGGTTTTCTGTAAATTTCTGATAAATTAGTTTGTTTGTTTTTTGTATTACAAGCTAGAGAAGAAATGGGTTTCACAAAAAATGACGACATTTTTTATAAGACGTCGTATTATTGTATCAATCAGGAATCAATACTCGTCTCTTATCGAGTCAGCTAAATAATTCCGGCTCTTGTCCGGTGACAGTATCAGGGACATTTCTGTAAATGTCATTTGTTCATATAGAGATTATTTTGGTGAACTGATTTGTCACACATCTATACGTTAAACAACAAAAAAGTACCTTTAGTATTCCAGTTTCGTTACCTTGCGCATGTCTAGTTTAACTGAGCCCTCCTGTTGGCTGAGTAAACTTTATCACTAGTGTCTGTGGTCTGAAAAGAAACATCAGTAGAGACATTCTGGCTTTGCTATTGGCGAAGAGAAACGTTTAATAATCACGTGCGTTCTGACTTGTATCTACTGACGTCAGAAATGAATTATGATAATTTACCAGAAGAGTGAGATAAAAGACCGGAACTCTGATATTAATTCACAAAAATTCGACTCGAGATTCTAGTATCTAACCTGGGATAAGGTAAGCCTTCATTTCCTTTAATAGAAGCTAGTTTTTGGTCGCTTCCTGATGGTATAAATAATTCTAATACTGTTGGAAGACAGTACCATTAGGGGACTATACTATTGAATACATGCTTAAATAAATAGTAAATATTTACTGAAGGAAAATGTGTTTAGATGTTTTATCTTAACAAACAGAGGAGTTTGAGAACTCCAGGATAACGATAATGTATTATCTAAATACTTAATGATACAGTGGTTTGTGGTGTGTTCTTATTGATAGGAACAATGGCAGAACCTAACGAGAAAACTTTCTTAAAATTGAGATTTGTCGCATATAATAAAACAGATCTCAGAAACAACTTTATAAACGTTTAACATCAGATAAACTATTGTACAGTTGACAAGCCTTAAAACCAATTATTTTGGACACATCATATGGACAGAACTGATGGAACAGATGTCATTCTTGGTGTATACAGTATCAGAAAACATGGCCTGCAGAACCAGTACAAAATATCGACTTGTTTGAATACCACTATTCATTGTTTCTCAGACAATAGTGAACATTCCTACACTGATAAATTATTTTACTTCTTTGCTAGTTAATGAACCGAATTTACATCCTTTTAAATTTATTTAGCCGGTAAAGATAATAAACTTTTGTTTTTGTGTTTCGCTGTGTAATTATTCTGTTTGTGTGTATTTCAAATCTCATTACGTAACATAAAAGTTGTACACTTTACTGTATACTTAATAATTAATTAATAGATATTTCTCTCAATAAACATTCTCTTCCAATCGCTGCGACAACGTTACATTATTTAATTTCGAGAAAATTCCATGAAATATTTTTTTCAAGATGTATCCCTTTGTGTAGCATGCAATGTAAGATGTATCTCTTTCTGTAGCATGTAATGTTACCTTTCAGTTGGTGACTTTTCACGAACTAGCAAAATAACCAAAAATATCGAAAATAAATCTAATATAAAGCCTGAAGTGACAACCATATTTATTTCAAACACATGCCGTCTGTCTCAGTTAATAAGATTCTATAAGAAGTCGGTGTGTGTGTTATGATTAATTAAACACTATTAAGTAAGGTTTGTTTGTTTGTTTGTTTGTTTGTTGTTGAATATCGCACAAAGCTACTCGAGAGCTATCTGCGTTAGCCGTCCCCATTTAGACTAGAAGGAAGGCAGCTAGTCATCACCACCCACCGCCAACTCTTGGGCTACTCTTTTACCAACGAATAGTGGGATTGACCGTCACATTATAACGTCCCCACGGCTGAAAGGGCGAGCATGTTTGACGCTATGGGGATGCGAACTCGCGACCCTCGGATTACGAGTCGCACGCCTTTACACGCTTGGGCATGCCGGGCCCCATTAAGTAAAGATAACTCAACTAAATTTACATGATGTAAGTCTGAATATCAGTTCTAGAAATGTATACCTTATGTTCACTTTACTGCTTCATCACGAGGTTTTGTATTAAAATATATGTTTTATCTGCATTCTTACTGCATATAATGTCTCTATGACATGCAATACGAGGGACTAGAGTCTACATATATCAGACGTGTAACATCAGGGACTACAGCCTATGTATATCAGACGTGTAACATCAGGGACTACAGCCTATGTATATCAGACGTGTAACATCAGGGACTACAGTCTATATATATCAGACGTGTAACATCAGGGACTACAGTCTATATATATCAGACGTGTAACATCAGGGACTACAGTCTGTGTATACCAGACGTGTAACATCAGGGACTACAGTCTATATATATCAGACGTGTAACATCAGGGACTACAGCCTATGTATATCAGACGTGTAACATCAGGGACTACAGTCTACATATATCAGACGTGTAACATCAGGGACTACAGTCTATATATATCAGACGTGTAACATCAGGGACTACAGTCTACATATATCAGACGTGTAACATCAGAGACTACAGTCTACATATATCAGACGTGTAACATCAGGGACTACAGTCTATATATATCAGACGTGTAACATCAGGGACTACAGTCTACATATATCAGACGTGTAACATCAGGGACTACAGTCTATATATATCAGACGTGTAACATCAGGGACTACAGTCTGTGTATACCAGATGTGTAACATCAGGGACTACAGTCTGTGTATACCAGACGTGTAACATCAGGGACTACAGTCTGTGTATACCAGACGTGTAACATCAGGGACTACAGTCTCTATATATCAGACGTGTAACATCAGGGACTGCAGTCTATGGCCTTGGATGGCCTAGCGCGTAAGGCGTGCGACTCGTAATCCGAGGGTCGCGGGTTAGTGCCCGCGTCGCGCTAAACGTGCTCGCCCTCCCAGCCGTGAGGGCGTTATAATGTGAGGGTCAATCCCACTATTCGTTGGTAAAAGAGTAGCCCAAGAGTTGGCGGTGGGTAGTGATGACTAGCTGCCTTCCCTCTAGTCTTACACTGCAAAATTAGAGACGGCTCTCACAGATAACCCTCGAGTAGCTTTGTGCGAAATTCCAAAAAAACAAACAAACTACAGTCTATATATATCAGACGTGTAACATCAGGGACTACAGTCTATATATATCAGACGTGTAACATCAGGGACTACAGTCTACATATATCAGACGTGTAACATCAGGGACTACAGTCTATATATATATCAGACGTGTAACATCAGGGACTACAGTCTACATATATCAGACGTGTAACATCAGGGACTACAGCCTATGTATATCAGACGTGTAACATCAGGGACTACAGTCTATATATATCAGACGTGTAACATCAGGGACTACAGTCTACACATATCAGACGTGTAACATCAGGGACTACAGTTTACATATATATGAGACGTGTAACATCAGGGACTACAGTCTATATATATGAGACGTGTAACATCAGGGACTACAGTCTATATATATCAGACGTGTAACATCAGGGACTACAGTCTATATATATGAGACGTGTAACATCAGGGACTACAGCCTCTGAATATCAGACGTGTAACATCAGAAACTACAGTCTATGTATATCAGACGTGTAACATCAGGGACTACAGTCTACATATATCAGACAGTAATAAACTAAAAGTTGTTATTGTAAAGGTTTGTCTATGTTGTTTTGATTATTCGGCACATTAGAAAATCATATTTTTTAATTGTGTATTGCTTTATATCTTAAAGAACGCTGTGATTATCAGGTTTATTAACACTAATTATCAGGTTTATTAACACTAATTATTAGGTTTATTAATTTTATTATTCTAGGTATTTTCTCGGTATCATGAATATCGTCTTAAATATTAGCCGTTCCGCCACCTTGTGAAATATTTAAGAAAAACATAAATTTTAAATTTACCAAGCGAATGGAACGCCCCGGTTGGCCCGGCTGTTAGTTTGAGAGCTTGTAACATTGCCAATCTGGTTTCGATACTCGCAGTAGTATAGTTAATTACCTGGATTCGTGTTTGATAACAAACAAACACTTCTTGCAACTTGTAAGCCGCTTTTATTTAATTAGCTATGGTTGTGGTGTTTGTTTTCTAATAGTCTTGTTTTCATACTTGGTAAACCATTCAGGAAAGACCTTTGTTCCATTTACGAATGAACTTGAGTGAAGAAAAATGGAGGAGCTAAATAGAACTAAATCGATCTGATAGAGCGGAGAGTTCGTTAGCATTCGCAACAGATTACACATCCGGCAAGAAAAAAAATACATGCATTATTTCTTTCAATGACGGCACAAACAAAAAGACATCTTCGGGTTCGAGTGTGTAGTTACACAATTAAATATACTTGCGTGTCAGTGATAGTCTAAGTTTGGATACAGCGCATGCGTAGTTGATAAAGACCACACAAACGTCTCATATGGAGACAAAGTATCCAATTCCGACCGAGCCATCTGTTATGTGTTCATGGAACTTATGAATACTTATCGAAGAGGACCCGGCATGGCAAAGTAGTTAAGGCGCTGGATTCGTAATCTGCGGGTCGCGTGTTTGAATCCCCGTCACAACAAACATGCTCGCCCTTTCAGCCGTGGGGTCGTTATAACGTACGGTCAATCCCACTATATGTTAGTAAAATAATAGGCCAAAAGTTGACGGTGAGTGGTGATGACTAGCTGTCTTCCCTCTATTCTTACACTGCTAAATTAGGGACGGCTAACGCAAATGGTCCTCGTATAGCTAGCTTTGCGCAAAATTAAAAAAACAACAACAAATCTATCAAATGTGAGGTTAATATTTCCGAAAATACACGTACTTACAATTAACATAGCAATTAGGTAGTTTTAGCGTCGGTTTCAGATGTGATATATGTATATCAGATGTTACCACAATATATGAATGTTTTCTATGTACTTCAGTATCTGGTATAGCTTGTACAGAGTTGGATTTCTGTTATGAAAACTAATGAATACTCTTTGTTTCTCCTAACTTTTTAATCCTACGAGTAGAAAGTATTAGTGTATGACATACATTTTGTTTACGATATAACAGTGAAACAGTAGTGGTAGCAAGAGTATGAAGATATTAAAATACGGGTAATAATGATTGTGAAGTAACAGTGAAACAGTAGCGGTAGCAACAGTATGTAGATATTAAAATACGGGTAATAATGTTTGTGAAGTAACAGTGAAACAGTAGTGGTAGCAACAGTATGTAGATATTAAAATACGGGTAATAATGTTTGTGAAGTAACAGTGAAACAGTAGCGGTAGCAACAGTATGTAGATATTAAAATACGGGTAATAATGTTTGTGAAGTAACAATGAAACAGTAGTGGTAGCAAGAGTATGTAGATATTAAAATACGGGTAATAATGTTTGTGAAGTAACAGTGAAACAGTAGCGGTAGCAACAGTATGTAGATATTAAAATACGGGTAATAATGTTTGTGAAGTAACAATGAAACAGTAGTGGTAGCAACAGTATGTAGATATTAAAATACGGGTAATAATGATTGTGAAGTAACAGTGAAACAGTTGTGGTAGCAAGAGTATGTAGATATTAAAATACGGGTAATAATGATTGTGAAGTAACAGTGAAACAGTAGCGGTAGCAACAGTATGTAGATATTAAAATACGGGTAATAATGATTGTGAAGTAACAGTGAAACAGTAGCGGTAGCAACAGTATGTAGATATTAAAATACGGGTAATAATGATTGTGAAGTAACAGTGAAACAGTAGTGGTAGCAACAGTATGTAGATATTAAAATACGGATAATAATGATTGTGAAGTAACAGTGAAACAGTAGTGGTAGCAAGAGTATGTAGATATTAAAATACGGGTAATAATGATTGTGAAGTAACAGTGAAACAGTAGTGGTAGCAACAGTATGTAGATATTAAAATACGGGTAATAGTGTTTGTGAAGTAACAGTGAAACAGTAGCGGTAGCAACAGTATGTAGATATTAAAATACGGGTAATAATGTTTGTGAAGTAACAGTGAAACAGTAGTGGTAGCAACAGTATGTAGATATTAAAATACGGGTAATAATGATTGTGAAGTAACAGTGAAACAGTAGTGGTAGCAACAGTATGTAGATATTAAAATACGGGTAATAATGTTTGTGAAGTAACAGTGAAACAGTAGCGGTAGCAACAGTATGTAGATATTAAAATACGGGTAATAATGTTTGTGAAGTAACAGTGAAACAGTAGTGGTAGCAACAGTATGTAGATATTAAAATACGGGTAATAATGTTTGTGAAGTGACAATGAAACAGTAGTGGTAGCAACAGTATGGGGCCCGGCATGGCCTAGCGCGTAAGGCGTGCGACTCGTAATCCGACGGTCGCGGGTTCGCGCCCGCGTCGCGCTAAACATGCTCGCCCTCCCAGCCGTGGGGGTGTATAATGTGACGGTCAATCCCACTATTCGTTGGTAAAGAGTAGCCCAAGAGTTGGCGGTGGGTGGTGATGACTAGCTGCCTTTCCTCTAGTTTTACACTGCTAAATTAGGGACGGCTAGCACAGATAGCCCTCGAGTAGCTTTGTGCGAAATTTCCAAACAAACAAACAAACAAAAGCAACAGTATGTAGATATTAAAATACGGGTAATAATGTTTGTGAAGTAACAGTGAAACAGTAGTGGTAGCAACAGTTTTTAGATATTAAAATACGGGTAATAATGTTTGTGAAGTAACAGTGAAACAGTAGTGGTAGCAACAGTATGTAGATATTAAAATACGAGTAATAGTGTTTGTGAAGTAACAATGAAACAGTCGTGGTAGCAACAGTAAGTAGATATTAAAATACGGGTAATAATGATTGTGAAGTAACAGTGAAACAGTAGCGGTAGCAACAGTATGTAGATATTAAAATACGGGTAATAATGTTTGTGAAGTAACAGTGAAACAGTAGTGGTAGCAACAGTATTTAGATATTAAAATACGGGTAATAATGTTTGTGAAGTAACAGTGAAACAGTAGTGGTAGCAACAGTATGTAGATATTAAAATACGGGTAATAATGATTGTGAAGTAACAGTGAAACAGTAGTGGTAGCAACAGTATGTAGATATTAAAATACGGGTAATAATGTTTGTGAAATAACAATGAAACAGTAGTGGTAGCAACAGTATGGGGCCCGGCATGGCCTAGCGCGTAAGGTGTGCGACTCGTAATCCGAGGGTCGCGGGTTCGTGCCCGCGTCGCGCTAAACATGCTCGCCCTCCCAGCCGTGGGGGTGTATAATGTGACGGTCAATTCCACTATTCGTTGGTAAAGAGTAGCCCAAGAGTTGGCGGTGGGTGGTGATGACTAGCTGCCTTCCCTCTAGTCTTACACTGCTAAATTAGGGACGGCTAGCACAGATAGCCCTCGAGTAGCTTTGGGCGAAATTTCCAAACAAACAAACAAACAAAAGCAACAGTATGTAGATATTAAAATACGGGTAATAATGATTGTGAAGTAACAGTGAAACAGTAGTGGTAGCAAGAGTATGTAGATATTAAAATACGGGTAATAATGTCTGTGAAGTAACAGTGAAACAGTAGCGGTAGCAACAGTATGTAGATATTAAAATACGGGTAATAATGTTTGTGAAGTAACAGTGAAACAGTAGTGGTAGCAACAGTATGTAGATATTAAAATACGGGTAATAATGATTGTGAAGTAACAGTGAAACAGTAGTGGTAGCAACAGTATGTAGATTTTAAAATACGGTAATAATGATTGTGAAGTAACAGTGAAACAGTAGTGGTAGCAAGAGTATGTAGATATTAAAATACGGGTAATAATGATTGTGAAGTAACAGTGAAACAGTAGCGGTAGCAACAGTATGTAGATATTAAAATACGGGTAATAATGTTTGTGAAGCAACAGTGAAACAGCAGTGGTAGCAACAGTATGTAGATATTAAAATACGGGTAATAATGTTTGTGAAGTAACAGTGAAACAGCAGCGGCAGCAACAGTATGTAGATATTAAAATACGGGTAATAATGTTTGTGAAGTAACAGTGAAACAGTAGCGGTAGCAACAGTATGTAGATATTAAAATACGGGTAATAATGTTTGTGAAGTAACAGTGAAACAGTAGTGGTAGCAACAGTATTTAGATATTAAAATACGTGTAATAATGTTTGTGAAGTAATAGTGAAACAGTAGTGGTAGCAACAGTATGTAGATATTATAATACGGGTAATACTGTTTGTGAAGTAACAATGAAACAGTAGTGGTAGCAACAGTATTTAGATATTAAAATACGGGTAATACTGTTTGTGAAGTAACAGTGAAACAGTTGTGGTAGCAACAACAGTGAATGCGAGTAAGGACGTAAAGATTATATAAAAATTGGTCTGTAACTACTTGTATATAGCAACAAAAACATGTGTCTGTCAGAAAATGTTAGTGTTACATAATCCAAACTATATTATTATATTTAATATTAAAGTTTGTGTGACTGTAGTTTGTACTTGTATTAAATAATTTGTCATACACTTCTAACTACATCTAATAACACACCACAGTTTGTCTTACACTTCTAGCTACATCTAATAACACACTACAGTTTGTCATACACTTCTAACAACATCTAATAACACACCACAGTTTGTCATACACTTTTAACTACATCTAATAACACACCACAGTTTGCCATACACTTCTAACTACATCTAATAACACACCACAGTTTGTCTTACACTTCTAACTACATCTAATAACACACTACAGTTTGTCATACACTTCTAACTACATCTAATAACACACTACAGTTTGTCTTACACTTCTAACTACATCTAATAACACACTACAGTTTGTCTTACACTTCTAACTACATCTAATAACACACTACAGTTTGTCTTACACTTCTAACTACATCTAATAACACACCACAGTTTGTCTCACACTTCTAACTACATCTAATAACACACCACAGTTTGTCATACACTTCTAACTACATCTAATAACACACTACAGTTTGTCTTACACTTCTAACTACATCTAATAACACACCACAGTTTGTCATACACTTCTAACTACATCTAATAACACACCACAGTTTGTTCTCTCGCACTTCTAACTACATCTAATAACACACCACAGGTTTGTCATACACTTCTAACTACATCTAATAACACACCACAGTTTGTCTTTACACTTCTAACTACATCTAATAACACACCACGGTTTGTCTTACACTTCTAACTACGTCTAATAACACACTACGGTTTGTCATACACTTCTAACTACATCTAATAACACACTACAGTTTGTCTTACACTTCTAACTACATCTAATAACACACCACAGTTTGTCTTACACTTCTAACTACATCTAATAACACACCACAGTTTGTCTTACACTTCTAACTACATCTAATAACACACCACAGTTTGTCATACACTTCTAACTACATCTAATAACACACTACAGTTTGTCTTACACTTCTAACTACATCTAATAACACACTACAGTTTGTCATACACTTCTAGCTACATCTAATAACACACCACAGTTTGTCTTACACTTCTAACTACATCTAATAACACACTACAGTTTGTCTTACACTTCTAACTACATCTAATAACACACCACAGTTTGTCTTACACTTCTAACTACATCTAATAACACACCACAGTTTGTCTTACACTTCTAACTACATCTAATAACACACTACAGTTTGTCTTACACTTCTAACTACATCTAATAACACACCACAGTTTGTCTTACACTTCTAACTACATCTAATAACACACCACAGTTTGTCTTACACTTCTAACTACATCTAATAACACACCACAGTTTGTCTTACACTTCTAACTACATCTAATAACACACTACAGTTTGTCTTACACTTCTAACTACATCTAATAACACACCACAGTTTGTCTTACACTTCTAACTACATCTAATAACACACTACAGTTTGTCTTACACTTCTAACTACATTTAATAACACACCACAGTTTGTCCTACACTTCTAACTACATCTAATAACACACTACAGTTTGTCATACACTTCTAACTACATCTAATAACACACCACAGTTTGTCTCACACTTCTAACTACATCTAATAACACACCACAGTTTGTCTTACACTTCTAACTACATCTAATAACACACCACAGTTTGTCTTACACTTCTAACTACATCTAATAACACACTACAGTTTGTCTTACACTTCTAACTACATCTAATAACACACCACAGTTTGTCTTACACTTCTAACTACATCTAATAACACACCACAGTTTGTCTTACACTTCTAACTACATCTAATAACACACTACAATTTGTCTTACACTTCTAACTACATTTAATAACACACCACAGTTTGTCCTACACTTCTAACTACATCTAATAACACACTACAGTTTGTCATACACTTCTAACTACGTCTAATAACACACCACGGTTTGTCTACACTTCTAACTACATCTAATAACACACCACAGTTTGTCATACACTTCTAACTACATCTAATAACACACCACAGTTTGTCTTACACTTCTAACTACATCTAATAACACACTACAGTTTGTCATACACTTCTAACTACATCTAATAACACACTACAGTTTGTCTTACACTTCTAACTACATCTAATAACACACTACAGTTTGTCTTACACTTCTAACTACATCTAATAACACACTACAGTTTGTCTTACACTTCTAACTACATCTAATAACACACCACAGTTTGTCTCACACTTCTAACTACATCTAATAACACACCACAGTTTGTCATACACTTCTAACTACATCTAATAACACACTACAGTTTGTCTTACACTTCTAACTACATCTAATAACACACCACAGTTTGTCATACACTTCTAACTACATCTAATAACACACCACAGTTTGTCTCACACTTCTAACTACATCTAATAACACACCACGGTTTGTCATGCACTTCTAACTACGTCTAATAACACACCACGGTTTGTCTTACACTTCTAACTACGTCTAATAACACACCACGGTTTGTCTTACACTTCTAACTACATCTAATAACACACTACGGTTTGTCATACACTTCTAACTACGTCTAATAACACACTACGGTTTGTCTTACACTTCTAACTACATCTAATAACACACCACGGTTTGTCTTACACTTCTAACTACATCTAATAACGCACCACGGTTTGTCTTACACTTCTAACTACGTCTAATAACACACCACGGTTTGTCATACACTTCTAACTACGTCTAATAACACACTACGGTTTGTCTTACACTTCTAACTACGTCTAATAACACACTACGGTTTGTCATACACTTCTGGCTACGTCTAATAACACACCACGGTTTGTCTTACACTTCTAACTACATCTAATAACACACTACGGTTTGTCTTACACTTCTAACTACATCTAATAACACACCACGGTTTGTCTTACACTTCTAACTACATCTAATAACACACCACGGTTTGTCTTACACTTCTAACTACATCTAATAACACACTACGGTTTGTCTTACACTTCTAACTACATCTAATAACACACCACGGTTTGTCTTACACTTCTAACTACATCTAATAACACACCACGGTTTGTCTTACACTTCTAACTACGTCTAATAACACACCACGGTTTGTCTTACACTTCTAACTACATCTAATAACACACTACGGTTTGTCTTACACTTCTAACTACGTCTAATAACACACCACGGTTTGTCTTTACACTTCTAACTACATCTAATAACACACTACAATTTGTCTTACACTTCTAACTACATTTAATAACACACCACAGTTTGTCCTGCACTTCTAACTACATCTAATAACACACTACGGTTTGTCATACACTTCTAACTACATCTAATAACACACCACGGTTTGTCTCTACACTTCTAACTACATCTAATAACACACCACAGTTTGTCATACACTTCTAACTACATCTAATAACACACCACAGTTTGTCTTACACTTCTAACTACATCTAATAACACACCACAGTTTGTCTTACACTTCTAACTACATCTAATAACACACTACAGTTTGTCTTACACTTCTAACTACATCTAATAACACACCACAGTTTGTCTTACACTTCTAACTACATCTAATAACACACTACAATTTGTCTTACACTTCTAACTACATTTAATAACACACCACAGTTTGTCCTACACTTCTAACTACATCTAATAACACACTACAGTTTGTCATACACTTCTAACTACATCTAATAACACACCACAGTTTGTCTCACACTTCTAACTACATCTAATAACACACCACAGTTTGTCATACACTTCTAACTACATCTAATAACACACCACAGTTTGTCTTACACTTCTAACTACATCTAATAACACACCACAGTTTGTCTTACACTTCTAACTACATCTAATAACACACTACAGTTTGTCTTACACTTCTAACTACATCTAATAACACACCACAGTTTGTCTTACACTTCTAACTACATCTAATAACACACTACAATTTGTCTTACACTTCTAACTACATTTAATAACACACCACAGTTTGTCCTACACTTCTAACTACATCTAATGACACACTACAGTTTGTCATACACTTCTAACTACATCTAATAACACACCACAGTTTGTCTCACACTTCTAACTACATCTAATAACACACCACAGTTTGTCATACACTTCTAACTACATCTAATAACACACTACAGTTTGTCTTACATTTCTAACTACATCTAATAACACAGCACAGTTTGCCATACACTTTTAACTACATCTAATAACACAGCACAGTTTGCTATACACTTCTAACTACATCTAATAACACAGCACAGTTTGCCATACACTTCTAACTCTATACAATGGCATACAACAGTTTGCCATACACTTCTAACTCTATACAATGGCATACAACAGTTTGCTATACACTTCTAACTACATCTAATAACACACAACAGTTTGCCATACACTTCTAACTCTATAGAGTAACACACCACAGTTTGCCATACAATTCTAACTGTATAAAATCACGCACAACATAATGAAACGTTAGCGAAAGTTGCTCACTGGTGAATGAGACTAGATTTGGTATAGAAATATTAATATTCCCTATCGAGAATATTTCTTTAACTTCTAATTAATATTAACATTTTTCTGTTCCTTCAATTTTGTATCTTATTCAGATTAAAAGTTATTACGTATCAACGAAACCAAAACTTAAAGAAAGAACAGTTTTGCTCTTGTTTAAAAATTATACGTTAGGACTGACATCAGACACGAGGGAAATTTTTTCACCCTCTTGATGAGATGGGCAAGTTAAACGGAGTCACAGAGCACGCGCCAGTGAACGAGCGGTTGCTAATGGAAAGAACTAATTCACTTTTTAGTTCTTATACTCAGAGATACAATCAAAAGAACACTCCAAATCTTTGAAGGTTTGTGTGTGTGTCTGTATTAGATGGTAGACCTCTGTCACTGTCAATTATAGATAGTCTAAGGAGCAACCGAAGTAATAATAGCTTCAGAACTTGGAAATGTCTTCGTGCTTGGTTGACCAATAGTTGCTTTGCTTCGGTCTCTAACCATATACATTATCACATTTCTTGTTGTTTTTGTTTCGGTCAGTGTGAATTAAATACATGAAACAAGATTCGATTCCGTCCAAATTTTATGCTGTGCGTTATCTTTAACTTATGAGCCTTAAAAGCATTCAAAATGGCGATTGTAAGAAGATGGAAAAGAAACTCTAATACCACAAGAAGGAAACTATCGTTAAGTTTAACTTCAATTTCAAAGACAGTCTTAGAAAAAAATTCATTATATTCGTTAATGAGGTTTCTCTCGTTTAAAGGCACACATCAACTTAGCATCCGTAACGTAACACTACTATCTTTAAAAACACTGAGTAGTCGTCTGCAGTCGTTTTTGTTTGTTTGTTTGTTTGTTTTGAATTTCGCACAAAGCTACTCGAGAGCTCTCTGTGCTAGCCGTCCCTAATTTAGCAGGGTAAGACTAGAGGGAAGGCAGCTAGTCATCACCACTCACCGCCAACTCTTGGGCTACTCTTTTACCAACGAATAGTGAGATTGACCGTCACTAAATAACGCCCCCACGGCTGGGAGGGCGAGCATGTTTGGCGCGACGCGGGCGCGAACCCGCGACCCTCGGACTACGAGTCGCACGCCTTACGCGCTAGGCCATGCCAGGCCATAGACTGTAGTCCCTGATGTTACACGTCTGATATATAGAGACTGTAGTCCCTGATGTTACATATCTGGTGTACACAGACTGTAGTCCCAGATGTTACACGTCTGATATATGTAGACTGTAGTCCCTGATGTTACACGTCTGATATATGTAGACTGTAGTCCCTGATGTTACATGTCTGGTATACACAGACTGTAGTCCCAGATGTTACACGTCTGATATTATAACGCCCTCACGGCTGAAAGGGCGAGCATGTTTGGTGCGATCGGGATTCGAACCCGCGACCCTCGGATTACAAGTCGAACGCCTTAACACACTTGGCCATGCCGGACCACAGTCGTTTTTAAAAACAGTTATTCATTTTAGCTTGAATATACGTAGCCAACACAATATGTTTCGTGTCGAATACGCCTATAACACTTCCAACGTTGACTTGTACATAAAACCAGTACCGCTTTCTGTAAGAATGTTTCTCCCGCCTGACAAACCATCGGACAAACAACTAATACTTTGACCCAGTGTGGTCTAGTGGCAATGTGTCCGTATTATGTTCCATGTTTTTACTCCGCTTTTTGTTAAAAACGCTCTCTGCATGTTGAGGTCATCAATACGCCATAATTCAGTACTTCTAAAAGTTGGAATTGCAGCCCACCTGAGGGCCATGAGTCTTTTACTGGGATGGTGGTGGAAGTAGCACCAAAAAAGTTGCCTAAAACAATTTGTTGAGTTAACTTTAATTCTAAATAAACAACAGAATTATAAAAATATGTTGAATTATGTAAATAATGTGGTACATCGAGACTAGATGCTTTTTAATCATCAAATTAAAGTCACAGGTTAGAGGGGCTCAGACGTTTTATCCACATCAAGAGACCCTAAGATTAAATTGATTTGGGAGCCATTGCTCTATAACACTAATGGCCGAATCTCACTATTCGATCTTGTAAGAATAGTCCACTAGATGGTAGTGTAGAAATTATTGACTATCTGTCTTTTATGTAGTTTTTCAGTTCGAAACTAAGTGAACATACTGGAACAGTTAGTTTAATGGTTGACATACTTTAAAAACTTAATTGTATCACCAACGTTAAGTTTTCTTAATCTGTGGAGACAGACACCACAAAATATTTACATTTCGTAAGCGATAATAATTGTAGATGTTAATTAATCAAATCGTCTTTACAGCATGGTTGAAGTGGTGATACAGAAATCCTCGTGGTCGACACGTACCTCCATTTTTCTTCTGCTTTTTATCCTGACTTTAACACCAGATGTCACCAAATGCGGACAGGCCATGCAACCAACAGAAGATGTAATATATCAGGTGTGTTGTGTGAAGGCGTATTAGTTACGAACTAGAATTGAGATAATAGTGGAATGTATACATAGGAAAACCGAATTTTATGTATTAATAGATAATATATTTTAACGTTTGCCACACAAGCTAGCTCGGCATCTTAATGGGGTTAAAATGAAACGGGTTGGATTATTCTGATTGGACAAAGAGAAGTTTGGCGCTGTTTTCGAGGTCTGGGTAACTGGAAGTGACTCAAGACCATGAGAGCCAACATGGATAACTTAAGTTATACATATAAAGTAAAAGAAAATAGCAATGAAACATGGTTGAAATGTTCTAGTTGTAGATGTAAATGTTATGGTTTAAATGTATCGATTGAGTTAAACTATGGGTCCAGGTTAGATGAGGGAAGAGCTTATTCGAAGATATCCCAATCGTCTATTTATTACTGTATTTACAGTGAAACATAAAACAACGAACACAATAGTATAGTTGACTTGAAAACGTGAGAGTGGCATGATGTATAAGATTAGTTTCAGTATTGTGTAAAAGTAACAATAAAACCATAAGTTTCAGTATTGTGTAAGAGTAACAATAAAACCATTAGTTTCAGTATTGTGTAAAAGTAACAATAAAACCATTAGTTTAAGTATTGTGTAAAAGTAACAATAAAACCATTAGTTTCAGCATTGTGTAAAAGTAACAATAAAACCATTAGTTTGAGTATTGTGTAAAAGTAACAATAAAACCATTAGTGTCAGTATTGTGTAAAAGTAACAATAAAACCATTAGTTTCAGTATTGTGTAAAAGTAACAATAAAACCATTAGTTTCAGTATTGTGTAAAAGTAACAATTAAACCATTAGTTTCTGTATTGTGTAAAAGTAACAATTAAACCATTAGTTTCAGTATTGTGTAAAAGTAACAGTAAAACCAAAGATACAAGGTCGAAGTTGAACCAGCTGCACGGTATAATTCAAGATGGTTTCTTTAACAATTTTAAAACTATAAATGCCATTTCTTCAATGTAGGGTAAACATTAGAAGGATGGTACAATGTCCACAATGGTACCACCATAGTATAATCCACATAGATTTCACAGGGTCATATTTTCATCAGTATCCGGAATGACCAACATCGTGACCATCCTTACAAAAAGGTGACAGGTGTTAAAGAACGAAATTCGGTTTTGACGTGATTATAAAATGAAAAACATTAGACAAATAAAAAATGAAAAACATTAGACAAATAAAAAATATTTGCGAGAGACACTAAGCTACCATAATTGGATGAAAGGCGATACCCCTCAGTGGCACAGCGATGTGTCTGCAAATTTATAACGCCAGAAACCTGGTTTCGATACCCGTGGTAGACAGAACACAATTAATAATTTTTGTAGTTTTTTTGCTGAATAACAAATATGAAAGGCAGTTTTAATGACTACTGAAAATAACGCTAAGATACACAGTTATAACAATTATAATTTAAGGTATACAATTATAACTTTTTGTGGGTAAATTTTACGCTCAGATAACAGCAAAATAAGTGTAGTAGTATAAAGTAAAAATATAGGGGGCGCACGATTAACAAACGTCGAGCAAGTGATAGGAATATCTGCAATAGCTTGTTAACAATATTTACAATAGCTAGTTAAAAATTAGGCTTGTTAAAGTACTTGATGAACCACCAACAATTAGAATAATAATAATGTCTATTCGACCACTGGGGTAGCTACAACACCTAGTGAGCAACAAAGATAACTAAGATACCTAGTGAACCATGTGAGAAGCTATAACGTAGTGAACATTTAAAATATTTATAATATTTAACGAACGAATGAAGTGTCTTTACTGTTTCAGGAACAAAATAGGATAACAACTGACGTAAAGGTGAGATAACTACAATACATAATAAACAACTAATACAGCCATAACACCAGGTAAATTAAAGCAACAGTTGATAAAGAACAATAACTGAAAAGTTGGTTCATAGCCTGGGAACAATTAGGGTGATAATAGTATCCAATACAACTTGTATACATTAGGCTAGATATGGTTCTGTTTGTAAAACGTGTGATGTATTAGATGGACATGTAGGTTCTTTTTAATCATGTAATTATTGTAAGGATATATAAAGGATATATAAAGAATTCAAATATAAACTTCTTTCCACAGACTGGAGCAGAAGACAGAAATGAAACTGCTAATGAGTCGTTTCCTCTGGAGAATGTAACAGTAAATGATAAACGTGTGGGTCCTTTCATTGGTCTCAAAGGCAAAGAGGATTATTTTGAAGATAAAAGATCAAGTTCATTCTTTGGTCTAAGAGGGAAAAAAGGTGGTTACGAAACAAAAAGATCAAGTCCATTCTTTGGTCTAAGAGGAAAGAAAGATGATTATGAAAATAAAAGATCAAGTGCTTTCTTTGGTCTGAGGGGGAAGAGGGATGATTTTGGAGATAAAAGATCAAGTGCTTTCTTTGGTCTAAGAGGAAAAAAGTATGGTTACGAAACTAAAAGATCAAGTCCATTCTTTGGTCTAAGAGGGAAAAAAGAGGATTTTGGTGACAAAAGATCAAGTTCTTTCTTTGGTCTAAGGGGGAAGAGGGATGATTTTGGAGACAAAAGATCAAGTGCTTTCTTTGGTCTAAGAGGGAAAAAAGAGGATTTTGGAGACAAAAGATCAAGTCCATTCTTTGGTCTAAGGGGGAAGAGGGATGATTTTGGAGACAAAAGATCAAGTGCTTTCTTTGGTCTAAGAGGTAAAAAAGATAAACTTGATGAAAAAAGAGCTAGTCCCTTTTTCGGTCTAAGAGGGAAAAAATATGATTCTGAAGAAAAGAGGGAAAGTCCATTTTTTGGCTTAAGAGGGAGGAAAGAAGACTTAGACAACGACAAAAGAGGAAGTTACTTCTTTGGCCTTCGAGGAAAAAAGGAAATCTTCGATGAAAAACGTGAAAGTCCTTTTTTCGGCCTGAGAGGTAAGAAGTTTGGTGCTGAAGATACGACAGGAAAAAAGTCTTTCCTTGGTCTTCGTGAAAGAAAGGACGATCCTGGACAGACTTTAGAAGACCAGACTTCTGAAATGGAGTTGCCTTTCTTTGAAGGAAAACGTGGGGTTTCGGGGAACAGTGTTAGTGTTCTGGCTTTCATCTAGGTGAGATTGTCGACACATTCTCAACAAAATATAATCTTAAAGACGTTTTCATCAGATACACTGGACATACTTTCGGACCATTAAACAAAGTTGTAAAGTAGACAACAGTTTATTATCAGTGCTTGGATCTTTAGTACAAACGTTAGCTAATTTTTATTATTGTTTTGTGTGTTTGCGAAAACTTAAATAAACGATCTTGCACAATGGTCTAATAAATTTTATCAATAATTTAATTATTATTTTTTAGGAATACCACAGGAGGCGCTCTGTTACCATAGGATAACTGATGTTGTTGAGTCAGAAAATATCACGATATCTGTTTTCTCTGAATACCAAACAGACTGTTTCACCTATACCTTCTTTTAGATCAAACTTAAATATATCTGTTTTTAGTGCATAAGATTGATTGAAAACTCCTGCAGAATCTACATTACTCATTTATTTAGGTTGGCACTTTAGGGTTACTGTGTCTCTACAACTTGGTAGTTAAGAACTCATTGTAACTCGATTATTATCGAGATGAAAATTACTTTCCATAAAAATAAGCCCGAATTGTTGGTTCAGATGACATTTGTCACACAGTAAGAATAAAATAACTGAGCTGAAGATATTGTTTGGTGTATCTGTTTGTATAGGTTACGGGTTTTGTCATTGAAAACTGGGTCATTATTGGAGACAAACAAATACGTGTCAATAAAGCATTCTGAAAATAAGATATTAGGCTAATGTTCTACTTAAAATTTGTTTGATATACGTTATAAAAAGAAAGTTATTTTACTGACTGAAACGAAAAATGATAAGTAGGGCGACAAACATTTCATGAGCTGAGCTTGTTTTTTTAGAATTTCTTCTGGTACATTGAAAGTCAGTTTTTGATAAAAAAAAGATAAAGCAATTTTGTTAAAACCATTTGTTTATCTTTTTAATAGTTTAATCTCTTTTAAGATTCGAGTTATTTATATTCAAACTAGATGCTTGTGAAATTTACGTCATTAAAAGCTGAATCGTATTTTCTCAGCTGGTGATGGGTAAAGAGAAACTGAAAATACCATTAATTTGTACCATTGCAGACGTAATAATTTGGTCTAATTTAATAGTTTCCGTTTTCCGATGACTTACGAATACTGTTACAAAATCATTAATTAATTTGTAATTGTTAAAAACGCATTAATGTGTTTGAGAGGATACGAAACACTCAATAGCCAAAACATTTCAAGTTAATCAGTTTATAAATGTATTTTTTCACTAACATCACGTACTTATAACATTGGAATTATACAAATTTTGACTAATGTTAACCTTCATAAGCTTGTATTAAATAATCCCAGCTTGAAGAATCAGAAGTAGGGGGTTGTTTGGCTTATTTTTGAATTTCGCGCAAAGATACACGACGGTTATCTGTGTTAGTCGTCCATAATTTAGCAGTGTAAGACTAGACGGAAGGCAGCTGGTCATCATCTCCAAACCTTGGGCTACTCTTTCACCAACGAATAGTGGGATTGACCATCATATTATAACGCCACCACAGCTGAAAGGGAGAGCATGTGTGGTGTGACGGGGATTCAAACCCGTGACCCTAGGATTATGAGTCGAGCGCCTTATCCACCTGGCCACGGAAGTAAGGAACAGCTAGTTGTGGCCTTGATTCCAACCTTTATAAAAGGACCCAACTTTATAGGATTTACAAATAAAGGGTGTATTTACATGGGCTTAGAATCTAACTATTATGTATGGAGGGACCCAACTTTGTATAGATAGAAGTAAGGGAGTTTCACATTTGTTAAGACTGAAAATAATATGTAACGTATTTTATACCCATATTTGTGTCGACACTACTTCTAAAGTATTCACAGTTGAACATTGTTGCCCAGAAACAAATTATTTTTCATCTAAACACACTCTAAGTTATCCCTTCCTTGAGGTATTAACCTTTATAAAACGACGCTGGTGGTAAAGGCACTCAATTTGCAATCTGTAGGTCGCGGATTAGAATTTCGTCACCGAAAATATTTTCCCTATCAACCGTAGAGACACTATAATGTATCGGTCAGTCACATTATTAATTTGTAAATATTAGACCAATGGTTGTCTGGGAGTGGTGCTAACTGCTTTCCCTTTATCCTGGTTGTCTGGGAGTGGTGGTAACTGCCTTCCCTTTATCCTGGTTGTCTGAGAGTGGTGCTAACTGCCTTCCCTTTATCCCGGTTGTCTGGGAGTGGTGCTAACTGCTTTCCCTTTATCCTGGTTGTCTGGGAGTGGTGCTAACTGCCTTCCCTTTATCCCGGTTGTCTGGGAGTGGTGCTAACTGCCTTCCCTTTATCCCATTACTTCAGAATTTGGGACGGCTGAGATAAATATTTGCGCCATATTAGTCTTGGAACAATAAACTTGTGTGTTACTAAAAAGAAAGTGTTTTACACAAAAAGAAAGAAATTGTGATCGAAATGTTAATTTGCAATTTCTGTTCATTTTCTACTGGTAAGAATTGTGATTATATTATTAGGCTTAATATGAGGTATTACCACACCTAGAAAAAACCTACAAGGTGTGATATACCATTAAATTTGATAGTATCAGTCTTACTGTTAGATATTATCACATGTAATATCAACTAATGAATCATACTTCGCCAGATCAGGTGTAATATACCATTAAATTTGATAGTATCAGTCTTACTGTTAGATATTATCACATGTAATATCAACTAATGATCACACTTCGCCAGATCAGGTGTGATATACCATTAAATTTGATAGTATCAGTCTTACTGTTAGATATTATCACATGTAATATCAACTAATGAATCACACTTCACCAGATCAGATGTGATATACCATTAAATTTGATAGTATCACTCTTACTGTTAGATATTATCACATGTAATATCTACTAATGAATCGCACTTCCCCAGATCAGGTGTGATATACCATTAAATTTGATAGTATCAGTCTTACTGTTAGATATTATCACATGTAATATCAACTAATGAATCACACTTCGCCAGATCAGGTGTGATATACCATTAAATTTGATAGTATCAGTCTTACCGTTAGATATTATCACATGTAATATCAACTAATGAATCACACTTCGCCAGATCAGGGGTGATACACCCGTAACCTTAATTATATAAATCTTAGTGCTACGTATTATCATTTACAATTATGTGTGGTTCATCTTAATCGATAAATTATTGTCACTACTATTTGTAATAATTATGTGTTAAAAATACCTTCATATTCACCTGGAATTTGAGATAATTATTCATTTAATGAACTTATATTTCTCTTTAAAAATTAAGAAGTTACTTAGTACATTTAAATATACAATAACAGTTCACACTTTAATTTAACAATGCATATTTTATGAGTGGCTCATTCCGACAATTCATAAAGTTACTCTTTGACTATCAGTCAGTCTGACGTCATTGAGGTCAAGATTACACCGTATAGTGACCTTCATTATTATTATTTATCATTTGAAGTCCTAAAACAGAAGGAAAAACTAGCTATTTGTCAGAACTGACATTTAAAGTGAAGCCGATTGACACGAAATTTGTTATTATTAAAATGAAGTAAGTTAGGCCATAGTAGATAAAAACAAAGTTCAAGTTGTATTGTAAAAGGAGTGTTACTGTTGCAGCAAAAGACAATAATAACATTGAAAACCTCGAGAAGAAAACAATTTGAGCCATAGAAACCTTATGACATGGCAGAAACGGGTCCAACAGCTGGGTTCAAAAAGAAAGAAAGAAGAATGGTGAAGCGCTATTTCAAAGCTGTTTCAGAACTATCTCAAAATATTGTAACTCGGCTACTGTCATAAACATCAACTTATATTTGTACTTGTTTTCATATCACATAAATTAAAGACGATTTAAAATAATATTTTACCAATGTGTCCGGACTTTATAATTAATATTTTTTTCTTAAGCAATCAGAGAAACAAAAATATAACTTTTTTACTAGTGATTTGAATGGACTAAAAATTAAAACTTGCCTTATACAATGTATTATTCAAATTACTAATTCAAAAATGGCATAAATAACTGAATTGTGAGATGCTCGGTATTACACCCGAAACCATGTTCAATTCTATTAAGGATCAGTTTTTATCAGAAGAATAAAAAAAACGAAACATTAAAATCAAACAAACATGACTAACATACAGACGTGAAGAAAAAATAAAATATTTTGAAGAAAATCACCTGATTACGTGTTTCTTGTGGTTTATAATTTAATTTAATGTTTTATTGAAATATTCTGAAAGTACCAAACTCTACTATCGATAAATAAATAAAGAAACGTTGAATGTTTGTTAATTTCTTGAACAAACTAACACTATATGGTTTGTTAACCTGCTTAATAAAGAAGCAATATAATATTTCTAAAACTCCTTAATAAAGAAACGTCAGAATGTTTTTAACCTACTTTTCAAGTACATATATATATAAAGGAGCTCAGTTTTATTGAATAAAATAAAACTTATCAGTTAGTGAAAAATACTACACTATATTATTTGAAATGTAAAATATACTCTACATATTTGAAAGTTTGAACTAAAACTGATGAACAAATGTTAACGTTAGAGTGGAGGCTGTTATAGCAACAAAGGGGAGACCAACCCCATTTTACTGCCCATGGTTTTGGAACGAGATGTTCAACAAGCACATATGGATGTGGTGATCGGATGTACACATACTTTTGGTCATGTAGTGTATGCCTAATCGAAAACTGTACCAATCCTTCCGTTAAACTGACCTAAATAAATAATTACTTGTTAACATATCGTCAAAAGTCTGTCTGTCTCCTTCTGCCTCTATCTACCGAAATTAATTTACTTAATAGTGTTATTAAATAATTATATCTAATCTAACAAGTTTAATACCCAGTCGATCGTGGCGTTGGAGATTGTAAGACCATTTTTTCTTCGACTCGTGTTCGTCTGTTTTCGTCAGTTCTCGCGCCTAAGAAACTAGATTTCACACGATTAAGAAATATAAAAAAATAATCAGTGTATAAACGCTTTGATGTTTGTTTGTCTTTTATTTTTCCACAGAGTTATCATGTTATTTTCTTGACTTGGGTATCAATTGAATGTTTTAAATATTAATATATATATATATATATATATATATATATAATGTTTAGTGATTTAATCGTAACTTGCATTGGTATAAAATATTAAGATATAAAATCCAGAATGTTATACTATGACTTTGAATAAAGAATATATTAAATTACAATTGAACATAAGTTTTACAACTCTAATTTCATTCGTTTTTATTTCTATTATACTAAAGAAATAAAACCAATAACCACGTTTCAAAAGTCATTAAAATGATTTTGAAGACAATATTCAAAGCTTGTAAAGCTATTTAAAGAAGAATCAACTAAAATACATGCAATTGAAATATTAATTTTTCAATTTTCTAAAATTCAAAAAACGACTCCTAGTGACAGGTTCTCTAACCGCCAGAAACCGTTCTTCACAGCGTCGTGACGCTGGGTTAATAATACATTCATCCGCGTCAGGATATTCTTGCACGATAAAAAGTTATAAAGACAATGAAGAAGGCGGCTTCTTCAGGACTAGTTGTCCGTTTCCAAGGCAACTGATAACACCTCCGACCACGAGCCCCAACAAATTCAGGTGGCAAGGTCGCTTCAAAAGATGTAATTTTGCTACGTATAATTTTTGTCAATTCTTATTGATTGAAGAAATTTCTTAGAAACATGTACATGCTCCAGGAGGTTCCATATATTAATTCTTAAATTAACGAATCATCAGTGAATGAAACTCAAAAATCGCAAAGGGCGTAGATATTTTACACCCCTGATACTTACGAACTATCGCTCAGATCGAAAAACTTAGAAGCACGCCTATATTAAAGATGTGCATTTCAGCGACTGAAAAAGCCTACATCTAGGCCTAATTATGCAATTCGATTGGAAAGAACACGAGAATCACAAGAACAAACACAATTCGTAGACCTGTGATGCAATAAAACAATTCAAGAGACCAAACTGTAGGGGGGGATGATTGTATGCACCATACCCCCACCTAAAATGAAGGGGGGATGTATCTCACCCATCCCCCACAGTATCTATGTCCCTGCATATAAACAACGATTTGAGAATTTTATTACGCTTCCTGTAAATATTATATTTCAAGATATTTATTTCGTATGCCCTTTCAATATTTATGGGTATTTAAAATTACTTGTTATTTAAAGAACTTGTTTCGTATTCAGATTTAGTTCTTTCCAATTTGTATGTTGATCATCCTGTTCGATAATAACGTCAATTTTTTTATCGTCAGGGTAACTTACATATAAAAACAAAAATTTAAATAAAACATATGTATCAGATGCTAAGTCTTTGATTAAAACGTCATTATTAAGCCTAAATAGGTAGCGTTACCTGAAAAAAAATAATTGCATTAGTTTACATATAAATATACATTTAATCTGATTACAAAGTTTCATATGTAGACTGCAATCAAACATAATTTACCATGATTTAATTGACGAAGTTAACAGGAGATTGTCTAATAAGTTTCTAAATAGGAGACTCTCTAATAAAAAGTTTCTAAATAGGAGACTGTCTAATAAGAGTTTCTAAATAGGAGACTGTCTAATAAGAGTTTCTAAATAGGATACTCTCTAATAAGAGTTTCTAAATAGGAGACTCTAATAACAGTTTCTAAATAGGAGACTAATAAGAGTTCCTAAATAGGAGACTAATAAGAGTTCCTAATTAGGAGACTGTCTAATAACAGTTTCTAAATAGGAGACTAATAACAGTTTCTAAATAGGAGACTAATAACAGTTTCTAAATTGGAGACTAATAACAGTTTCTAAATAGGAGACTGTCTAATGACAATTTCTAAATAGGAGACTAAAAACAGTTTCTAAATAGGAGACTAATAACAGTTTCTAAATAGGAGTCTAATAACAGTTTCTAAATAGGAGACTTATAAGAGTTCCTAAATAGGAGACCAATAACAGTTACTAAATAGGAGACTGTCTAATAACAGTTTGTAAATAAGAGACTAATAACAGTTTCTAAATAGGAGACTAATAACAGATTCTAAATAGGAGACTAATAAAAGTTACTAAATAGGAGACTGTCTAATAACAGTTTCTAAATAGGAGAATAATAACAGTTTCTAAATAGGAGACTGTCTAATAACAGTTTCTAAATAGGAGACTGTTTAATAACAGTTTCTAATTAGGAGACTAATAACAGTTTCTAAATTGGAGACTGTCTAATAACAGTTTCAAAAGAGGAAACTAATAAGAGTTTCTAAATAGGAGACTAATAACAGTATTTCTGTAGATATTCTATACAATAAAATACAGAATTTGTGTAGATATTCTATTCACTGGAGATGCAGGATTTGTGTAGATATTCTATACAGTAAAGATAAAGGATTTGTGTAAATATTCTATATACTAAATGTACAGGATTTGTGTAGATATTCTATACACTAAAGATACAGGATTTGTGTAAATATTCTGTACAATAAAGATACAGGATTTGTGTAGATATTCTATACTATAAAGATACAGGATTTCTGTAAATATTCTATACACTAAAGATACAGGATTTGTGTAGATATTCTATACAATAAAGATACAGGATTTGTGTAGATATTCTATACTATAAAGATACAGGATTTGTGTAGATATTCTATACACTAAAGATACAGGATTTCTGTAAATATTCTATACACTAAAGATACAGGATTTGTGTAGATATTCTATACACTAAAGATACAGTATTTGTGTAGATATTCTATTCACTGGAGATGCAGGATTTGTGTAGATATTCTATACACTAAAGATAAAGGATTTGTGTAAATATTCTATACAATAAAGATACAGGATTTGTGTAGATATTCTATACAATAAAGATACAGGATTTGTGTAGATATTCTTTCCCCAAAGCTACAGGATTTCTGTAAATATTCTATACACTAAAGATAAAGGATTTGTGTAAATATTCTATACACTAAATGTACAGGATTTGTGTAGATATTCTATACACTAAAGATACAGGATTTGTGTAGATATTCTATACACTAAAGATACAGGATTTGTGTAGATATTCTATACACTAAAGATAAAGGATTTGTGTAAATAATCTATACACTAAATGTACAGGAGTTGTGTAGATATTCTATAAACTAAAGATACAGGATTTGTGTAAATATTCTATACAATAAAGATACAGGATTTGTGTAGATATTCTATACTATAAAGATACAGGATTTGTGTATATATTCTATTCACTGAACATGCAGGATTTGTGTAAATATTCTATTCACTAAAGATAGAGGATTTGTGTAGATATTCTATACACTAAAGATGTAGGATTTGTGTAGCTATTCTATTCACTGGAGAAGCAGGATTTGTGTAGATATTCTATACACTAAAGATACAGGATTTGTGTAAATATTCTATTCACTGGAGATGCAGGATTTGTGTAGATATTCTATACACTAAAGATACAGGATTTGTGTAGATATTCTATACACTAAAGATACAAGATTTGTGTAGATTTTCTTTACACTAAAGATACAGGATTTGTGTAGATATTCTATACACGAAAGATACATGATTTGTGTGGATATTCTATACACTAAAGATATAGGATTTGTGTAAATATTCTATACACGAAAGATACATGATTTGTGTGGATATTCTATACACTAAAGATACAGGATTTGTGTAAATATTCTATTCACTGGAGATGCAGGATTTGTGTAGATATTTTATTCACTAAAATACAAGATTTGTGTAGATTTTCTTTACACTAAAGATACATGATTTGTGCAGATATTCTATACACGAAAAATACAGGATTTGTGTGGATATTCTATACACTAAAGATACATGATTTGTGTGGATATTTTATACACTAAAGATACATGATTTGTGTGGATATTCTATACACTAAAGATACAGGATTTGTGTAAATATTCTATTCACTGGAGATGCAGGATTTGTGTAGATATTCTATACACTAAAGATACAGGATTTGTGTAGATATTCTATACATTAAAGATACAGGATTTGTGTAGATATTCTATTCATTAAAGATACAGGATTTGTGTAGATATTCTACACACTAAAGATGCAGGATTTGTGTAGATATTCTATTCATTAAAGATACAGGATTTGTGTAGATATTTTATACACTAAAGATACATGATTTGTGTTGATATTCTATACACTAAAGATGCAGGATTTGTGTATATATTCTATTCACTGAACATGCAGGATTTGTGTAAATATTCTATTCACTAAAGATAGAGGATTTGTGTAGATATTCTATACACTAAAGATGTAGGATTTGTGTAGCTATTCTATTCACTGGAGATGCAGGATTTATGTAAATATTCTATACACTAAAGATACAGGATTTGTGTAGTTATTCTATTCATTAAATCGAGTAAAGTGAAATAATTCGTTGGAATGACGTTTTCACGCGAGAATTTGATAAATAGATCATTGAACTATGTTTAATTTTGGTACGTTTATTCAAAACTCGCTATTCTATCACAGCCTTCTATATTTGATATCAAAATATTAGATGCTTTATAATAACTTCAAAACGTTAGTATGTTTTAGTTATTATGTTTATTATTATTCTTATGGAAAATAGAAATATATTATTTAAGATAAAAACTTGCTTGAACTATTTTGTACAAGTATCAAAAAGCGTGAGTTGTGTGATTGAACAATAAAAACCTGAAGTTTCAATATTTATCCTGAAACCTTTCAAACACAACTTCGTGAAATTAAATGTCAGCATGATTATAATTACATTTAATTAAAAGAGAATCACGTTATCACTGTGTAACAATCTCGACAGGAATATTAAGTAGCATCAACAACACACACCAAAATAATTTGTCTAATATTCCAATATTAATTACACTTTTTATTTTTTTTGCGTTTTTATTTCCATCACCTAAGAAAATCTCATCATTTTTGTGGTAGATGTAAAAATATTGTATTTCAAAATCAATCGAAAGAGTATATGTGTTTGTTTTTCTTACAGCAAAGCCACGTGTTGTGTCTACCGACAGGGATCGAGCCCCTGATTTAAGCATTGTAACTTCAAAGACTTACGAACGATCCAGTGAGGAACTCAATCGAAGGAATCTTTAGAGCTTCTCATAGAGTAACAGAAACAAGAAAAATTCCAAGAGACAAATGGATGGCCAGGTGGTTTAAAGTGTTCGACTCGTAATCTGATGGTCGCGGTTTCGAATACCCGTCGTACCAAACATGTCCGCCCTTTAAGCCGTGAGGGCACTATAATGTGACGGTCAATCACACTATTCGTTGATAAAAGAGTAGCCCATGAGTTGGCTGTAGGTTTTGATGAATAGTTGCCTTCCCTCGAGTCTTACACTGCTTACAAATAAGTGACGGCTAGCGCAGATAGCCCTTGAGTAGCTTTGTTCGAAATTAAAAAGAAACAAAAAAGATACAAATGGACAATTTTTATTGGTTATTGAGACATTAGTGAGGTAATAATGCAAGTGTACATAACACAAAATCTGTCTACTATATAACGTTATCATGAAAGTATTTATTTCAATGAAATTACAACCATAATGTGCTACCAACTAAGTCTCCTCTCCCACATAATCAGAAATACTCTAACTCAGTGTTAGTGCCATCTATTGTGTATTAGTTCAGACTCCACCAGCAATATGAACAACTTCAATAATTTCAAATTAATTTTTTTCCGGTATCCATGGTAACCAAAATGGCCAGTATCCGATATTCAGCGATAGTTCATATGTCGATATCAATAAAATAGTTGTCGTATCTATTTATAAATATCTCCAAATATAAATAGGAAACAAATATATCTGTGAATTTTTTTTTATGCAACCTCAACATTCGGAAAGAAATGTACAGAAAATTTTCACTGTTGCAATCCTGGATTCCATTACTATGAACTGTTGGTTACTTATTCAAATAAGTATAAATATGTTTACTGAAGGAGCAATGACCTTCACATGGATATCAAAAAAAGGTAATGCGAAACAGATATGTTAGATATGGTTAGACATATTTCTATAGGTGATATCTACCAAAGTACTGCAAAAAGAAACTACGACTTCCTTGTTGACGAAATCACATCTGAGATACGCAGTAACATTTTACCCCTAGCTTGCTTAAAAGCATATGTGGTCCGGCATGGCCAAGCGTGTTAAGGCGTGCGACTCGTAATTTGAGGGTCGCGAGTTCGCATCCCCGTCGCGCCAAACATGCTCACCCTTTCAGCCGTGAGGACGTTAAAATGTATCGGTCAATCCCACTATTCGTTGGTAAAAGAATAGCCCAAGAGTTGGCGGTAGGTGGTGATGACTAGCTGCCTTCCCTCTAGTCTTACACTACTAAATTAGGGACGGCTAGCACAGATAGCCCTCGAGTAGCTTTGTGCGAAATTCAAAAACAAACAAACAAAGAGCATATAAAAGTGAATAAATAACTTAAAAATAGCTAATGTATGAATAACTTTAAAGTTATAAGGCATCTATACTAAATAGGTACAAGTAATGTAAAAATAGCAGCTGTTACAGTTTTACTTTGTATAACTATATTAAAATCTGTGTGGAAAACATGGTTTTATTTTTTTTCCTTAAATATCGTACGTGATCGTGTCTCACTGTTATGAAGAAACGTTTTACAGAAATAAATACTCGTTTCAAACTTTAACACAGTTTTTCAAATAAAACTCATATTCACGTAAGGAAAAATATAGAAATTACTCGTGAAAGATTAAACAAATGAAAATAAGGTAAAAGAGAGCTTCTAGCCATCTCAAACGTTGTTTTATTACTGTTAGTGTTATAATATACTGTATTTGGCCAACTAGTTGAAACTAAATTTTCGTAACAGCTGATCGTTACTTGATTGTTACGAAATATGAGCTTTCCGGTAGAGGGCGGATTACACCGCCATGTTATCAAACAGAAAGATGAACGTAGCGTGCGAAGGTATTGGATATGTTTGACCGGTTAATGTTTTTCGTTAGAATTTCCAGGCTATCTAGTGAAACTAAAAGCATTTATATTAAAATTTCGGAAGAGCTTAAAGGTAGTTTAATATTAGAAAATAGTGGGGCGAAAACTTTATAATTTGAGAGTTAATTCTAAAAACGTAATTGGTGAAAGTACGGCTACCGGCATGCAACAAGTTCGGCTCGGTTTGAGTAGGGTCTGGGTTACATGTTTGTCATTCAGCAGTTAGTTGTACACGAAGTTGAGTAGGATGCACTACGTTGTTCGGTGACAGAAAATGTTTCCCACAAAAGGAATGACTTATGCGCAGGTTAGTTGACTTACTTCATGATTATTGAAAACACATTTTAATGCTACGTTAGAAAATACTTTATATTACTTATAATTTTATATATTTAGAGTAAGCTGTGTCCTTTAACTGTTAGTGTTAGAGCAAAGTTAAAAATTAACCTGGTAATCAGTATAATAGCTAATTAAATATTCGTTTCTGCCAATAAAGATCACAATGCATTGTTTCTCAGTTTAGTACCTCTGCTTTTTAACGAGGTTTTTATACTAATTCCAATAATATCCCACAAAGTTTGTCCACCTTGAGAGACTAATTAGTTCTACATACGTATATTAAAGCAACAATCTTTATAATAATTGACAAAAATGAAAAGTAATGACATTTCATATATTACTATTAAACAATCTAACCAGTACTGTTAATTAAAGTAACAATAAATATACCTCACCTGGGGAACACTTGCAGTATGACCCCGAGAATGAGCTTTGGTATTAGATCAAAACCTCATCTAAAAACAATACAATAAATATACCTCACCTGGGGAACACTTGCAGTATGACCCCGAGAATGAGCTTTGGTATTAGATCAAAACCTCATCTACTGATCAAAGTGTTTCAATTTTAAATCAGTGTAAGCAAACATGATAAAGTACACAGCCTCAAAGACATCATTTCAAAGGTGAAAATATATTTACAAGTTAAAGTTTAGAGACAGGTTGACTTTACTAGTCTCAATGGGTCAATTGGCCTTTTATAACTGTGTTTTTGTCGATGGATCAGATGACTTTTTTTAACTATAACTTGTTTTATTATGTAGTTTATTCATTTTGAACTACTCAGCTTGAATAAGAATAACAAGTGTTTGTTTTAATTTATTTTGTTTATAAGATCTACAAGTAATTTATTCTCAACTTTTTACTAGAGTTTTAGACAAATGCGACTTTTACATTAATATCAGGTTTTGACTCTGTGTATTCATTAGTAGTTGTTTATGGAAAACAGTGTTTGTGGTTTGTTGTATACTTGCGTAAATCTTTTGAAAATAGTGATTTTATTCTTTGTTTTTGGATCAATAACAGCAGGTTTTCTCTCTCTTTTGACAACAGGTGTGGGGGTGTAAAAACTTCCCAGCAGAGATGTACTTAGTAGTGATACATTGTAAACAGTGTTGAACACATGAACATATTGTAGCTGGCTTCAGAGGAGTTTAAGGACTTTTACTGTTTAATATGGCACTTAAACAGTACACTTTGGAATCGGTGGAATCCTCTCGTATTTTGACCATTGAATGGGATATGATGGACAAAAGTAGGTTCTTCACTCTTAATCTTGTTAATTCCTTTTTTCTTCGAGCTTCTCTGTATCCATTCACTGTTATTAAAACCCGTCTCCAGATCCAAAAACGATACAATGTTTATAGAGGAACATATGATGCTTTTAAAAAAATACTCAACTATGAAGGTATCCATGGACTTTATAAAGGATTCTGGATCAATACAATCCAACTGGTATCAGGACTGGGCTACATTACAACGTACGAAAAGGTGCGTCACATTCTAACAGAATACGCTAACATTAAAGATAAACGAGTGAAGGGACTTATTGGTGGAGGTTGTGGCTCCTTAGTTGGACAGACAATCATCACTCCTTTTGATGTCATATCCCAACACATGATGATGATGGGTCAGAGAAATAGCAGTCTTATCAAACTTACAGAATCTTCAAACACACTCAACATTGACTTAAACCATAAACATCGAGGTACTGTGGCATTATCTGTTGTCAAGGAACTATACAAACGAGATGGACTGAAAGGTTTTATCGGATACTTTGCTTCTCTATATACATTATGTTCCTGGTAGTGCTCTCTGGTGGATGTTTTATCCCTTATACTCAGGTTAGAGACTTTTGTTGGAATATTTTAAAGGTTGTGCTTGATGAGTAATTAATGTTTTTATTTTTATTAATCAAATTTTTTCACACTGTTTGCAATTAGAACTTAAGATATTAACTTGATTTTTGTATTGTTCAAATGACTGAGAAGTAGGATCCTATATACACGCTATCTAATTTAGTTACGTGAAAGTAAGTGCTATGTGTGATTTCTTTCATCCAGAATGGCTGGCATCTCTCTTACCTCTGTCTGCATCTCATTTGCTGATTTATTGCATGGCAGGACCAATGAGTGGTATCAGTGTGTGTATAATTACCAACCCTGTGGATGTTGTAAGAGCTAGAATACAGGTAAACAAAGTTGAAATTCACCAAACTTTTGAACTTGTAGTAATTGTTTCAAAGATGACTTACTAACTGTGATAAACTGACATAATGTAGAGCTGCATGTTTGTGACACATTGGGTTTAGGTACTTAATGTGTTTCAGAGGTGAATATTATAATATCTGTAGAGTATACAGTGAGGAAGAAATCATTCCATTGTTCCGTGATTTAGAAACCTTATCTGATACAGGGTGGTAAGAGTCATGAGGGGGAACGGACCCCCTTCCCCCCAGTCTAATTTCATATTGATAGAATGCTTGAAAACAATACGTCTTTCTTTTCAGTATCGGTACCTTTATGTATTTTATGGCACTTTTAATGTTTGTTATTTAAAAACAAACAAACGAAGCTCCCTTACTTCTCCTTTGTTTTACAAAAGGGTTTTTATTATCTTGTCTCATAGATGGGTACTACAGCTAATCATTTATAAATTCATAGTCCATACATTCTCCATTACCTAAGGTGTAACACCTTTAAATAAAAGCAACCATATTGGTAAAGAAATATTTCCTTCTGTTGGATCCATATTGATCTTTAAAGTTGTTCCCACTCTGAAAAGTAAGAATAAGTGGTTTCTCATGATGACGAGACGCCCACTTGAAATAAAAATGTATCTCAAGATGGCTGGTATGGGTAATAAAACTTCTGTTAATCTGAAGATAATATAAGACATTAATAGTTTCATTTCTTGCTACCACCAGTTCTCTTTAAGAAATCATAATAAAGTAATTCTTCACTCTACTTAGATGAAATATGACACCACCACAGTGGATCAGCTGGTCTTGAAATCTCAGTGAGTGTTAACTCTGTGTTAACTTCTGCACTAAACTTTTGAATTTGTTTTAATCAGAAATTATAAATATGATTAAAGTGTGTAAAGAGAAAGAAAGCAGACAATATTTGTTGTATCAAATGCTTTTGTTTCTTGTTATTAGAATAGTTCACTCAGTTTGCTAGTTTTATATTCATTAACATATCTGTTGGTTCATGAGTAGGTTGTATTAATATAGCTGTTTGTTCATCAGTAGGTTGTGTTAAGATAGCTGTTGGTTCATCAGTAGGTTGTATTAATATAGTTGTTGGTTCATCAGTAGATTGTATTAATATAGTTGTTGGTTCATCAGTAGGTTGTGTTAATATAGCTGTTGGTTCATGAGTAGGTTCTGTTAATATAGCTGTTGGTTCATCAGTAGGTTGTGTTAATATAGCTGTTGGTTCATGAGTAGGTTGTATTAATATAGATGTGTGTCCATGAGTACGTTGTATTAAGAAAGCTGTTTGTTCATGAGTAGGTTGTAATAATATAGCTGTTGGTTCATCAGTAGGTTGTGTTAATATAGTTGTTGGTTCATCAGTAGGTTGTATTAATATAGTTGTTGGTTCATCAGTAGGTTGTATTAATATAGTTGTTGGTTCATCAGTAGGTTGTGTTAATAGAGCTGTTGGTTCATGAGTAGGTTATATTAAGAAAGCTGTTGATTCATGAGTAGGTTGTGTTAATAGAGCTGTTGGTTCATGAGTAGGTTGTGTTAATAGACCTGTTGGTTCATGAGTATGTTGTATTAATATAGCTGTTGGTTGATGAGTAGGTTGTGTTAATATAGCTGTTGGTTCATGAGTAGGTTGTGTTAATAGACCTGTTGGTTCATGAGTAGGTTGTGTTAATAGAGCTGTTTGTTCATGAGTAGGTTGTGTTAATATAGCTGTTGGTTCATGAGTAGGTTGTGTTAATAGACCTGTTGGTTCATGAGTAGGTTGTGTTAATAGAGCTGTTTGTTCATGAGTAGGTTGTGTTAATATAGCTGTTGGTTCATGAGTAGGTTATATTAAGAAAGCTGTTGGTTCATGAGTAGGTTGTGTTAATAGAGCTGTTGGTTCATGAGTAGGTTGTGTTAATAGAGCTGTTTGTTCATGAGTAGGTTGTGTTAATAGAGCTGTTGGTTCATGAGTAGGTTATATTAAGAAAGCTGTTGGTTCATGAGTAGGTTGTGTTAATAGAGCTGTTTGTTCATGAGTAGGTTGTGTTAATATAGCTGTTGGTTCATGAGTAGGTTGTGTTAATATAGCTGTTGGTTCATGAGTAGGTTGTGTTAATATAGCTGTGTGTCCATGAGTGGGTTGTATTAAGAAAGCTGTTTGTTCATGAGTAGGTTGTAATAATATAGCTGTTGGTTCACGAATAGGTTGTATTGATATAGCTGTTGGTTCACGAGTAGGTTGTATTAATATAGCTGTTGGTTCACGAGTAGGTTGTATTAATATAGCTGTTGGTTCACGAGTAGGTTGTATTAATATAGTTGTTCGTTGATGAGTAGGTTGTGTTAATATAGCTGTTTGTTCATGAGTAGGTTGTGTTAATATAGTTGTTGGTTCATGAGTAGGTTGTGTTAATATAGCTGTTGGTTCATGAGCAGGTTGTGTTAATATAGCTGTTGGTTCATGAGTACGTTGTATTAAGAAAGCTGTTTGTTGATGAGTAGGTTGTATTAATATAGCTGTTGGTTTATAAGTGGAATATATTATTTGTGGTTATGTATCTATTAAAATTTGTTGTTTCTTAGGTTCAGAGAGCAAATTCTTTTCTAGGAACTTCCAGTTTACTGTGGAAAGAGGAAGGACTCGGAATACTTACCAAGGGACTCTCAGCTCGCTTGTTACAGAGCAGTATGTTCTCCTTCCTCGTAGTGTTAGGCTATGAAACACTAAAACGATGGAGCGTATATGATCAGTATAAAGATCAGATACGATGGTGACGTTAACTGTAATAGGTCTCTAAATGTATTTCATTTCTTGTATATAATAAGTCTGTGTATATATATATTTATATATTGTGTGTACACTGTAAAATATTTTCTTTTTAGATGTAATATGTGAATATGATATATTTTATGTAAACAAATATTTGTCTTTTTAAAACTTTGTTTAATAACCAAGTTGAGATGTCTTGTATTATCTGTCATCCCTCCAGTACTTCCCTATAGGTGTGAACCTGTGTCAGAAAGTGTTAAAATTCAAAGGAGTTTGGATTTCAAACAACGTTCAGCATCAGATTGTTGTGAAAGCCACTTGACAACCTTGATTATAAATTTGAAACTGTATATCTGAACACTTGGTTAAAAGTGGCTAAACTAACAATCTTTCATACTTTAATCTGTAAAATATCACAGTTTAGTAAAAAGTGCAAAATAATAATATTAACAGTATTTTCTACATGTTAACTGTTACGCTTTGCTCACTCTCTCTAAAATGAGAGGCAGTTGTGAGTTTCTTCAGCTGGTAACCAGATGATGAATCATGTTTGGAAGTCTTTACTTTTGTACCTCTGAGGTGTGTTTCCTTTCTATTTTTTCGTAATGTATTATGAATAAGAATGATTTACATCTATTAAGATTTAGGAGGGTATCTGAAAGTAAATGAGCTAGTCTTTTAAATGATGAAGGGATTTTCAGTTAGGACAGGGTAAAACCAGCAAAACCATCTGTTGCTTTTTTATTTTACAATGGGTTCAAGAAACGTATATTATCTAAGATGACCTAAGATCCAACCTGTTATAGACACTAGAATGACATAAAGAAATATAATTTAAAACACATTATATTATATTATTTATTATATCTCTTTTTGTCCAATATCTCCTGTTTTACTAAATTTTCCAATATGTATCCCTGTTTTTGTCTAATGTCTAGTGGGAGGTTTATATTATTAAGTTTGTACTTAATGCATTTTGTCACTTTTCTCTTATCATGGAGCAGTTAAGAACTTCAGAAAATCAAAAGGTAAATATTTATGTTGTTTACATAAAGTTTAGAAAATTTATAGTTAAGGTAGTGATTAAATGTGATAGAGGACACTTCAAACTAGTGTGTTAGTTAGAGGGCTCGTCAAACTAGTGTGATAGTTAGAGGACACATCACACAAATTAACAAAGTTGCTGTGTACCAACTGTAACTTCAGGGATAACAAGTTAGATAATTTTAGTTAGTCAAAATGCAATGGTTAACAGTATACTACTGTTTTATAAATGTGTGAATTCACATTCAAGTATTGAGAAGTATTGTATTGTTCTCACACTGAACAGAACTTCAGGTCTGTTTTCTCTGTTATACCCTATAGGTAACTTATTAGAGCCTATGACTGATTTATTGACTAAACATCTAATTCAGTTTGGTCTGTACTGTCACTGTGAATATGAAGTTCAGTTTCGTCCACACTGTCACTGAAAGTCTACTTTGGTCTGGTCTATACTGTCACTGACGGTCTTGTTAACTTTGGTCTATAATATCTCTGAATTTCTAATTCGGTTTCGTGTATACTGTCACTGAATGTCTACTTTGGTATGGTCTATACTGTCACTGACTGTCTTGTTAACTTTGATCTATACTATCTCTGAATTTCTAGTTCAATTTCGTGTATACTGTCACTGAATGTCTACTTTGGTTTTGTCTATACTGTCACTGACTGTCTTGTTAACTTTGGTCTATACTATCTCTGAATTTCTAGTTCAGTTTCGTGCATACTGTCACTGAATGTCGAGTTTGGTTTGATCTATACTATCACTGAATGTCCAGTTTGGTTTGGTCAAGAATGCCACTGAATGTCTTGTTTGGTTTGGTCTATACTGTTGGTGAATGTCTAGTTATGTTTGGTCTATACTGCCACTGAATTTCTAGTTTGGTTTGGTCTCGACTGTCCCTGAATGTCTAGTTTGGTATGGTCTAGACTGTCACTGAACATCTGGTTTGGTCTAGACTGTCATTGAATGTCCAGTTTGGTTTGGTCTAGACTGTCATTGAATGTCTAGTTTGGTTTGGTCTCGACTGTCACTGAATATCTTGTTTGGTTTGGTCTCGACTGTCACTGAATCTAGTTTGGTTTCGTATAGACTGTCACTGAATGTCTAGTTCAGTCTAAACTCACTGAATTTCTAGTTTGCTTTGGTCTAGACTGTCACTGAATCTAGTTTGGTGTCGTATAGACTGTCACTGAATGTCTTGTTTGGTCTAGACTCACTGTATGTTTAGTTTGGTGTCGTATAGACTGTCACTGAATGTCTTGTTTGGTCTAGACTCACTGTATGTTTAGTTTGGTCTAGACTCACTGAATGTCCAGTTTGGCTTGATTTAGACTGTCACTGAATGTCTAGTTTGGTTTGGTCTAGACTGTCACTGAATGTCTAGTTTGGTTTGGTCTAGACTGTTACTGAATCTAGTTTGGTTTGGTCTAGACTGTCACTGAATATCTAGTTTGGTTTGGTCTATACTAAATCTACTGATCTCAGTTAAACAACTTGTTTTAATTTTAAATTGTTCATTCTTTACACTTGGGAAAATAAATGTTGTCAGTTAAAAAACATTTGTGTGGTTTATTTGACATCTATAAACCTAAACATTATACCCAACATTTGTGTGGTTTATTTGACATCTGTAAACCTAAACATTATACCCAACATTTGTGTGGTTTATTTGACATCTGTAAACCTAAACATTATACCCAACATTTGTGTGGTTTATTTGACATCTATAAACCTAAACATTATACCCAACATTTGTGTGGTTTATTTGACATCTATAAACCTAAACATTATACCCAACATTTGTGTGGTTTATTTGACATCTATAAACCTAAACATTATACCCAACATTTGTGTGGTTTATTTGACATCTATAAACCTAAACATTATACCCAACATTTGTGTGGTTTATTTGACATCTATAAACCTAAACATTATACCCAACATTTGTGTGGTTTATTTGACATCTGTAAACCTAAACATTATACCCAACATTTGTGTGGTTTATTTGACATCTGTAAACCTAAACATTATACCCAACATTTGTGTGGTTTATTTGACATCTGTAAACCTAAACATTATACCCAACATTTGTGTGGTTTATTTGACATCTATAAACCTAAACATTATACCCAACATTTGTGTGGTTTATTTGACATCTATAAACCTAAACATTATACCCAACATTTGTGTGGTTTATTTGACATCTGTAAACCTAAACATTATACCCAACATTTGTGTGGTTTATTTGACATCTGTAAACCTAAACATTATACCCAACATTTGTGTGGTTTATTTGACATCTGTAAACCTAAACATTATACCCAACATTTGTGTGGTTTATTTGACATCTGTAAACCTAAACATTATACCCAACATTTGTGTGGTTTATTTGACATCTGTAAACCTAAACATTATACCCAACATTTGTGTGGTTTATTTGACATCTATAAACCTAAACATTATACCCAACATTTGTGTGGTTTATTTGACATCTGTAAACCTAAACATTATACCCAACATTTGTGTGGTTTATTTGACATCTGTAAACCTAAACATTATACCCAACATTTGTGTGGTTTATTTGACATCTGTAAACCTAAACATTATACCCAACATTTGTGTGGTTTATTTGACATCTGTAAACCTAAACATTATACCCAACATTTGTGTGGTTTATTTGACATCTATAAACCTAAACATTATACCCAACATTTGTGTGGTTTATTTGACATCTGTAAACCTAAACATTATACCCAACATTTGTGTGGTTTATTTGACATCTGTAAACCTAAACATTATACCCAACATTTGTGTGGTTTATTTGACATCTGTAAACCTAAACATTATACCCAACATTTGTGTGGTTTATTTGACATCTGTAAACCTAAACATTATACCCAACATTTGTGTGGTTTATTTGACATCTGTAAACCTAAACATTATACCCAACATTTGTGTGGTTTATTTGACATCTGTAAACCTAAACATTATACCCAACATTTGTGTGGTTTATTTGACATCTGTAAACCTAAACATTATACCCAACATTTGTGTGGTTTATTTGACATCTGTAAACCTAAACATTATACCCAACATTTGTGTGGTTTATTTGACATCTGTAAACCTAAACATTATACCCAACATTTGTGTGGTTTATTTGACATCTGTAAACCTAAACATTATACCCAACATTTGTGTGGTTTATTTGACATCTGTAAACCTAAACATTATACCCAACATTTGTGTGGTTTATTTGACATCTGTAAACCTAAACATTATACCCAATGAAAAAGGCTAAGTTTTGGCAGATGAAACATTTCTTAATTATTGTAACAGTTTATATTTTCTGGTTGGCATTTGGTTCCTTGTTGGTTAGTTTACTTTAAATATCAAAACCTTCTGATCATAATAACTATTTAAAAATTAGAATTGTTGTTCATGAGTGAAAGATTTTTCACAGGTACTTTCCACTATTAAATTTTTTTTATGTGAAACAGAATAATGAGGTTAATGGTATAATTATTGTTCAGCTGTGTATAACCAGATAGGATTTCTTATGTTTAATTATTGTTCAGCTGTGTATAACCAGATAGGATTTCTTATGTTTAATTATTGTTCAGCTGTGTATAACCAGATAGGATTTCTTATGTTTATAACATCATATTATCATATTAAATATGCAAATTTATTCATGTATATTATGATACAAATGCTTGAAATTTGGTTGAAAAAAAATACTTTATGGATGAACCAAGAGAAATAATTTAATATTAAAGGTGGTATGGGTTTAATTAATGTCAGTCCCCGTTATAGATACAGGTTGTGTTTTGAGAATGTGGTATTCTCATGTCTACTGGTTTATTATGATAACAGGAAGTGTATTACAGAGTAAATTGAAATTCTCTGACTACCACAAAGTTGTGTAAGAGATGTAACATGGAGTGTATTAATTTTAAATTATATTTATTTACATAAAACAATATATTCACCAAAGATGTCACCTAGGTTGGAGGATAAGGGATATCGGTGAAGAAACACAATGTGTATCAAATTGAGGATCGTGAAACAGCCATACTGTTGTCATTGTGAATACAGCACCCACGTCACTGTTCGTTATTCTATTCAAAAGAACGAGGTATGTTGCCGTTAATAAAAATCATTCACTAAAGATAAGTGAATGATAAAAACCCCAATGTATTCTAAAAACTTGGTTGTTTATCTTGAAGGAGAACTGTTAGATTGTTAACCTAGTGTTGGTTGTTGTAATAATTATATCATATTACTTGTTCTTCAGCTTTAAAGGTGAATTTTCAACAAATTTAATAATTGCCTTAAAAACTGTACTTTGGTTAGGTATAATTCCTGTGTGGTTGCCATATTTTTAAACACTTTAGATTTTGAGTGTAAAAAGGAAAAAAAAATATGCGGGTCCTCGAACTCAATTTCCTGTCGGTTGTTCGGCTGTTTCCGTGACGTTTCACTACTATGACGTAATAGTTGCCAAACACGCTTCGTTGCGTGCCGACCATTTTGTGCCTTTCAGTGCTGGTGTTTTATGTAAATGCTTTTTTTCGGATTACATACTTTGTGAGACTATTTTTTGTCTTGATATTGCTACTTTATGTTTGGTTTACTGCGTTGCTCATGGTTGTAAAAACGGTTCGGCATCGGGCAAAAGCTTCTTTTCGTTTCCGTGCAAGGAGAAGGAACCGGCAAGGTGGCGACATTGGGTGCAGATGGCCAATAGGAAGAATTGGACACCTTCACACCATGCAAAGCTTTGTCAAGATAACTTTGAACGCTCATGTTTTGTGTCGGATCCCACTGTTGTGGATTCCGTGGGTTTCAAGCCAGGCAGGTTGAGACTGAAAAAACCATCGGCAGTAGACAGGATCGTCCCCACCATCTTTCCTCGTGTAGAGCTGAGGCTGATCTCAGCCTGCAGCGTACAGGTTCCACCCTCTGAAGCCATCCCTTACATCACGAAAAGAACAAACTTAAAGGTATGTGTGCAGTATAAAGTGATAAACAATAACTAGTATAATATAATAATTTAAAAAGTACAAGTTTTTGAAGAATGTAACTAAACATACACATTTCACATTCATGAGCGTGTTTTGCATTTGTGGCACCTGAAAGTCAGTGAAACCTTGATTTCCTAGTCTAGACAGTGGACAAATCTATCCCAAATAGAGTATATTTCAAGTTTAAAAGCTGGTAGATCATTCTGTAGATGTTTTTGTATCATTTTTAAATATGGAAAAGTTTGAAGAATACCATTTTTCAAATGTAACATTTCAAGATAAATTAACTATTCAGACTGCTACATCTAGTTTGATTTTATAGACAGAATTATGACGTATAATTGAAATTCATTTTGTTACGAGTCATAAATACCCGGAACAATGATTGTGGAAGGTTCGAGTATTATTTACTATAGTCGGCAAAGTATAAACAAATAAAACCCAGTCTGTGATACTAATAATTTATAAACACCAGACAGGTTTCGAGATGCTTAATAAAATTGCACGTGAAAGAATACAGACCATATTTGTTATTATGACTTAGGCTTACCATTTTTCCACTGGAGGTATGACCGACTCGCAACTGGCCTGTTCGCTATCAGTATCACTCACAGTTCCGCTACTCTCGCTCGTGGAACTGTCCTCATTACTAGAACTTGTCAGATCTGTGTCAAAAGTAACTGTTCTAAGTTCGTTCAGAGTAGGTTCGAATTGATATGGTGCTACTCGACACTGTTCAGAACACAAAGTCAAAACAGACTCCACCTCTGTTTCTCTGTATGCACTGGCCATGTTTATTTACATTCAACGCGCTGGAGTTGGCGGTTTGTTTGGCAACTGTTACGTCACAGTACTTATCCTAGCGGCAAATGTAAAACGTTCGGATTGCCGCTCGGAAAGGGCTCTTTCTGCAAGTTCTAGGTTTCAATTATTAGCACATATTTTTTATAAAACATGTGAACCTGCAAAATTAATCAGTATGAGTAGTTCTTTTGACTGCAAACTTTTCTTTATTCTGTAAAATTCACCTTTAAATGTTAAGATTCATCTCAAGCAGTTAACTGCTATTAGTATTGTATATATTATAAACTGTGGTGTTTGTCTGATCGTTCACGTATCTCTGTTTATGACAACCACTTCCTGCACTGAGTTTAATCACCTGTGCACACAGGCAAAGCCAAACATTCACTTTATAAATAATGGGAAGACAGATATAAATAATGTCGATATCAAATTTTATTTCACTAGTAAGATATTCTACATTAAACTGTAATCACATTCACATTATAAAATGTGCTTGAAATCTTTAACAGTTACTCTGTGGGCTGTATAAGTAGCTCAGAGCTTTGACTCTGAGTGAACCCAAGTATGACACACAAGGAATTTTTATATAGTCCATGAAATAATTTAAATTGAGAGATTAACTTAAACTTTTCCTGTCACTTTGGACGGGTACTTCTGCTAGATCAACTTACTTTCCAGTCACTGGGGTCGGGTACTTCAGCTAGATCAACTTACTTTACCATCACTGGGGACAGGTACTTCAGCTAGATCAAGTTACTTTCCCGTCACTGGGGACGGGTACTTCAGCTAGATCAACTTACTTTACCATCACTGGGGACGGGTACTTCAGCTAGATGAACTTACTTTCCCGTCACTGGGGACGGGTACTTCAGCTAGATGAACTTACTTTACCATCACTGGGGACGGGTACTTCAGCTAGATGAACTTACTTTACCATCACTGGGGACGGGTACTTCAGCTAGATGAACTTACTTTCCCGTCACTGGGGACGGGTACTTCAGCTAGATCAACTTACTTTACAATCACTGGGGACGGGTACTTCAGCTAGATGAACTTACTTTCCCGTCACTGGGGACGGGTACTTCAGCTAGATCAACTTACTTTACCATCACTGGGGACGGGTACTTCAGCTAGATGAACTTACTTTCCAGTCACTGGGGACGGGTACTTCAGCTAGATCAACTTACTTTACCATCACTGGGGACGGGTACTTCAGCTAGATGAACTTACTTTCCAGTCACTGGGGTCGGGTACTTCAGCCAGATGAACTTACTTTCAAGTCACTGGGGTCGGGTACTTCAGCCAGATGAACTTACTTTCCAGTCACTGGGGACGGGTACTTCAGCTAGATCAACTTACTTTCCCATCACTGGGGACGGGTACTTCAGCTAGATCAAATTACTTTCCAGTCACTGGGGATGGGTACTTCAGCTAGATGAACTTACTTTCCAGTCACTGGGGACGGGTACTTCAGCTAGATCAACTTACTTTCCCGTCACTGGGGACGGGTACTTCAGCTAGATCAACTTACTTTACCATCACTGGGGACAGGTACTTCAGCTAGATCAAGTTACTTTCCCGTCACTGGGGACGGGTACTTCAGCTAGATCAACTTACTTTCCCGTCACTGGGGACGGGTACTTCAGCAAGATCAACTTACTTTACCATCACTGGGGACAGGTACTTCAGCTAGATCAAGTTACTTTCCCATCACTGGGGACGGGTACTTCAGCTAGATCAAGTTACTTTCCCATCACTGGGGACGGGTACTTCAGCTAGATCAAGTTACTTTCCCGTCACTGGGTACGGGTACTTCAGCTAGATCAACTTACTTTCCAGTCACTGAGGACGGGTACTTCAGCTACATCAAGTTACTTTCCCGTCACTGGGGACGGGTACTTCAGCTAGATCAAGTTACTTTACCGTCACTGGGGACGGGTACTTCAGCTAGATCAAGTTACTTTCCCATCACTGGGGACGGGTACTTCAGCTAGATCAACTTACTTTCCCATCACTGGGGACAGGTACTTCAGCAAGATCAACTTACTTTACCGTCACTGGGGACGGGTACTTCAGCTAGATCAAGTTACTTTCCCATCACTGGGGACGGGTACTTCAGCTAGATCAAGTTACTTTCCCATCACTGGGGACGGGTACTTCAGCTAGATCAAGTTACTTTACCGTCACTGGGGACAGGTACTTCAGCTAGATCAAGTTACTTTACCGTCACTGGGGACGGGTACTTCAGCTAGATCAACTTACTTTCCCATCACTGGGGACGGGTACTTCAGCTAGATCAAGTTACTTTACCGTCACTAGGGACGGGTACTTCAGCCAGATCAAGTTACTTTCCCGTCACTGGGGACGGGTACTTCAACTAGATCAACTTACTTTCCCATCACTGGGACGGGTACTTCAGCTAGATCAACTTATTTTCCCATCACTGGGACGGGTACTTCAGCTAGATCAACTTACTTTCCCGTCACTGGGGACGGGTACTTCAGCTAGATCAAGTTACTTTCCCGTCACTGGGGACGGGTACTTCAGCTAGATCAAGTTACTTTCCCGTCACTGGGGACGGGTACTTCAGCTTGTGACTTATAAGTGAAAACTTGACATATTTGGATTTTATAACAGACGGTATCGTTTTCACTGCTATTGACTGTTATATTCATCCAGATTTCGGTGATCATACTGACTTCTAAATAACATGTCAGTAACGTTATTATTAAGCTTTCTTGTGTATGCTGCTGGTCATCTGGAATCGTCTGATTGGTTCTTCAACAATGTATTCATACTCAACGTTCAGTAATGTTTACCATCCGTAACAAAATGTATTTGTTTTTTACAGTTTAGTCTACAAATGAGTTATTATTACAGCATATTTTATTAAGTATTTCATTCAAGACACATTATCAATGAAAGTAGTCTTGTTTTCCTGTTTCAACATAAGCAAGATATTTTATTAAAAAAAGAATTTAAGTTTTTTCGTTGTTTTATATTTTAAACTTATTCCTTTCTGTAGAAATTCCGATTATTTTACTTATTGCTCAGCCAAGAAAAAATTACCCAATTATAATTGGTGCAGTAGGTTACGAAATTCGAGTTATGGACATACACATCGCAAGCTCCATTTATAATGTGACACGAGTAGCTCAGTGTCATAGATATTGCTGGTCCAAGTAGTGTAGTGGGTTAAAACCGTGTGTACTGATAATCTCGAAGTTAAACATAAGGACATGTTTGTTTTTTGGACATGCAGAATTAAGACATAGCAGCCATTTTCTACATTCTCTATTCAATAAATATTTTTATGCTAACATGTACGTGCAGGTTTAAAAGTACAACATTGAGCAAGAAATATTAATACGTTCCTTTAATTCTTGTTCTTGATTGGTTTGGATCATTCTCTCAGAGTATGGGGTGCATTTTTCCATGTGCAAGTTTGTTTTATGTGTAAGATTTGTGTAACAACTTCTAACCCTTGGTAAAGAACTGGAAGAAGGTTTTTCATGAGTGATCATACAAGTTTTAGTGGATGACATGTCTTCAAGTGTCCATGTTCATTGTGGATGAGATCGTTCTCTTTTGGGCCAAATTTGGGTAAACTGTGTGAACAATTTGTCAGCCAACTTACAAGGTGCACTGATATAACACCATTGCACGTGATAATACAAAAAAGACAATGTTTCTTCGTGTATCACGTGGCAGATACCTTCGTTACAGACATTGTTTTGTTCGATAAGACCTGTGTTCACAATCCTGTTTAAACAACGTGGCTGAAGGTTGGTTCATAAAAAAAAATCCATCAATTGCCAATGTAGGTTAAACAGGAGGTAATACATTTTAATCCGTTAGATGTGTTTCAATATATTTAAATACGTTCATAATTTAATATTAGTGCGATACAGTTTGTATAAAACATTAATGTCTACTTACCAATACCTTTACAAGTAATAGAATCCTGGATTTTTCTCCGCAAGGAATAAAACAAATGTTTTACTTTTTATGCAGCAGATGGAAGCACGAGTAGTGAATTCAAAGACATATTATTTTTGCCTATGTAAGAAAAGGTTCACGTCCACACATCACAATAGTGTTGTTATCAGCTAGAAAGTTGATTAACTTTGAACAATACGTCTTACAGTAAATATCGTTCACTCGAAAACCTCGTATTATAACAATCACACTGTTTACCTGGTGTTATCTGTAACCCATAGACTAGAGACCTGGTATTATAACAGTGACACTGTTTACCTGGTGTTACCTGTAACTCCTAGACATAGACTAGAGACCTGGTATTATAACAGTGACACTATTTACCTGGTGTTCCCTGTAACTCCTGTACATAGACCAGAGACCTGGTATTATAACAGTGACACTGTTTACCTGGTGTTACCTGTAACTCCTAGACATAGACTAGTGACCTGGTATTATAACAGTGACACCACATACCTGGTGTTACCTGTAACTCCTGCTCCTGTACATAGACTAGAGACTGGTATTATAACAGTGACACTATTTACCTGGTGTTACCTGTAACTCCTGTACATAGACAAGAGACATGGTATTATAACAGTGACACTGTTTACCTGGTGTTACCTGTAACTCCTGACATAGACTAGAGACCTGGTATTATAACAGTGACACTGTTTACCTGGTGTTACCTGTAACTCATAGACATAGACTAGAGACCTGGTATTATAACAGTGACACTGTTTACCTGGTGTTACCTGTAACTCCTAGACATAGACTAGAGACCTGGTATTATAACAGCGACACTGTTTACCTGGTGTTATCTGTAACTCCTAGACATGGACTAGAGACCTGGTATTATAACAGTGACACTGTTTACCTGGTGTAACCTGTAACTCCTGTACATAGACCAGAGACCTGGTATTGTAACAGTGACACTGTTTACCTGGTGTTACCTGTAACTCACAGACATGGACTAGAGACCTGGTATTATAACAGTAACACTGTTTACCTGGTGTAACCTGTAACTCCTGTACATAGACCAGAGACCTGGTATTATAACAGTGACACTGTTTACCTGATGTTACCTGTAACTCCTGTACATAGACAAGATACCTGGTATTATAACAGTGACACTGTTTACCAGGTGTTACATGTAACTCATAGACATAAACTAGAGACCTGGTATTATAACAGTGACACTGTTTACCTGGTGTTACCTGTAACTCCTAGACATAGACTAGAGACCTGGTATTATAACAGTGACACTATTTACCTGGTGTTACCTGTAACTCCCAGACATGGACTACAGACCTGGTATTATAACAGTGACACTGTTTACCTGGTGTAACCTGTAACTCCTGTACATAGACCAGAGACCTGGTATTGTAACAGTGACACTGTTTACCTGGTGTTACCTGTAACTCCCAGACATGGACTAGAGACCTGGTATTATAACAGTGACACTGTTTACCTGGTGTAACCTGTAACTCCTGTACATAGACCAGAGACCTGGTATTGTAACAGTGACACTGTTTACCTGGTGTTACCTGTAACTCCCTGACATGGACTAGAGACCTGGTATTATAACAGTAACACTGTTTACCTGGTGTTACCTGTAACTCCTGTACATAGACCAGAGACCTGGTATTATAACAGTGACACTGTTTACCTGGTGTTACCTGTAACTCCTGTACATAGACAAGATACCTGGTATTATAATAGTGACACAACATACCTGGTGTAACCTGTAACTCCTGTATACAGACTAGAGACCTGGTATTATAACAGTGACACCATTTACATGGTGTTACCTGTAAGTCCTGCTCCTGTACATAGACTAGAGACCTGGTATTACAACAGTGACACTGTTTACCTGGTGTTACATGTAACTCCTTGACATAGACTAGAGACTAGGTATTATAACAGTGACACAGTTTACCTCGTGTTATCTGTAACTTCTGTACATAGACTAGAGACCTGGTTTTATAACGGTGACACTGTTTACCTGGTGTTACTTTTAACTTCTGTACATGGACTAGAAACATGGTATTATAACAGTGACAATGTTTACCTGGTGTTACATGTAACTCATAGACATAGACTAGAGACTAGGTATTATAACAGTGACACAGTTTAACTGGTGTTACCTGTTACTTCTAGACATAGACTAGTGACCTGGTATTATAACAGTGACACCATTTACCTGGTGTAACTTGTAACTCCTGTACATAGACTAGAGACCTGGTATTATAACAGTGACAAGATTTACATGGTGTTACCTGTAACTCCTGCTCCTGTATATAGACTAGAAACATGGTATAACAGTGACACTGTTTACCTGGTGTTACCTGTAACTCATAGACATAGACTAGAGACTAGGTATTTTAACAGTGACACCATTTACCTGGTGTAACCTGTAACTCCTGTACATAGACAAGAGACCTGGTATTATAACAATGACACTGTATACCTGGTGTTACCTGGAACTTATTGACAAAGACTAAAGACCTGCTATTGTAACAGTGACACTGTTTACCTAGTGTTACCTGTAACTCCTAGACATAGACTAGTGACCTGGTATTATAACAGTGACACTATATACCTGTTGTTACCTGTAACTCCTTGACATAGACTAGAGACCTGGTATTATAACAGTGACACGACTTACATGGTGTTACCTGTAACTCCTGCTCCTGTACATAGACTAGAAACATGGTATAACAGTGACACTGTTTACCTGGTGTTACCTGTAACTCATAGACATAGACTAGAGACTAGGTATTATAACAGTGACACAGTTTATTTGGTGTTATCTGTAACTTCTGTACATAGACTAGAGACCTGGTTTTATAACGGTGACACTGTTTACCTGGTGTTACCTGTAACTCATAAGACATAGACTAGAGACCTGGTATTATGATAGTGACACTGTTTACCTGTTGTTACCTGTAACTCATATACATACACTAGAGACCTGGTATTATAACAGTGACACTGTTTACCTGGTGTAACCTGTAACTCCTGTACATAGACCAGAGACCTGGTATTGTAACAGTGACACTGTTTACCTGGTGTTACCTGTAACTCCCAGACATGGACTAGAGACCTGGTATTATAACAGTGACACTGTTTACCTGGTGTAACCTGTAACTCCTGTACATAGACCAGAGACCTGGTATTGTAACAGTGACACTATTTACCTGGTGTTACCTGTAACTCCCAGACATGGAATAGAGACCTGGTATTATAACAGTAACACTGTTTACCTGGTGTTATCTGTAACTCCTGTACATAGACTAGAGACCTGGTATTATAACAGTGACACTGTTTACCTGGTGTTATCTGTAACTCCTTGACATAGACGAGATACCTGGTATTATAACAGTGACACTGTTTACCTGGTGTATCCTGTAACTCTTAGACATAGACTAGAGACCTGGTATTATAACAGTGACACTGTTTACCTGGTGTTACCTGTAACTCCTTGACATAGACTAGAGACCTGGTATTATAACAGTGACACTGTTTACCTGGTGTAACCTGTAACTCCTGTACATAGACTAGAGACCTGGTATTATAACAGTACACTGTTTACCTTGTGTTACCTATAACTCATAGACATAGACTAGAGACCTGGTATTATAACAGTGACACTATTTACCCGGTGTTACTTGTAACTCCTGTACATAGACCAGAGACCTGGTATTATAACAGTGACACTGTTTACCTGGTGTTACCTGTAACTCACAGACATAGACTAGAGACCTGGTTTTATAACAGTGACACCACATACCTGGTGTAACCTGTAACTCCTGTACACAGACTAGAGACCTGGTATTATAACATTGACACCATTTACCTGGTGTAACTTGTAACTCCTGTACATAGACTAGAGACCTGTTATTATAACAGTGACACTGTTTACCTGGTGTTATCTGTAACTCCTAGACATAGAGTAGAAACCTGGTATTATAACAGTGACACTATTTACCTGGTGTTACCTGTAACTCCCAGACATGGACTATAGACCTGGTATTATAACAGTGACACTGTTTACCTGGTGTAACCTGTAACTCCTGTACATAGACCAGAGACCTGGTATTGTAACAGTGACACTGTTTACCTGGTGTTACCTGTAACTCCCAGACATGGACTAGAGACCTGGTATTATAACAGTGACACTGTTTACCTGGTGTAACCTGTAACTCCTGTACATAGACCAGAGACCTGGTATTGTAACAGTGACACTGTTTACCTGGTGTTACCTGTAACTCCTGACAGAGACTAGAGACCTGGTATTATAACAGTGACACTGTTTACCTGGTGTTACCTGTAACTCCTAGACATAGACTAGAGACCTGGTATTATAACAGTGACACTGTTTACCTGGTGTTACCTGTAACTCCTAGACACAGACTAGAGACCTGGTATTATAACAGTGACACTGTTTAACTGGTGTTACCTGTAACTCCTAGACACAGACTAGTGACCTGGTATTATAACAGTGACACTATTTACCTGGTGTTACCTGTAACTCACAGACATGGACTACAGACCTGGTATTATAACAGTGACACTGTTTACCTGGTGTAACCTGTAACTCCTGTACATAGACCAGAGACCTGGTATTGTAACAGTGACACTGTTTACCTGGTGTTACCTGTAACTCCCAGACATGGACTAGAGACCTGGTATTATAACAGTGACACTGTTTACCTGGTGTAACCTGTAACTCCTGTACATAGACCAGAGACCTGGTATTGTAACAGTGACACTGTTTACCTGGTGTTACCTGTAACTCCCTGACATGGACTAGAGACCTGGTATTATAACAGTAACACTGTTTACCTGGTGTTACCTGTAACTCCTGTACATAGACCAGAGACCTGGTATTATAACAGTGACACTGTTTACCTGGTGTTACCTGTAACTCCTGTACATAGACAAGATACCTGGTATTATAATAGTGACACAACATACCTGGTGTAACCTGTAACTCCTGTATACAGACTAGAGACCTGGTATTATAACAGTGACACCATTTACATGGTGTTACCTGTAAGTCCTGCTCCAGTACATAGACTAGAGACCTGGTATTACAACAGTGACACTGTTTACCTGGTGTTACATGTAACTCCTTGACATAGACTAGAGACTAGGTATTATAACAGTGACACTGTTTACCTGGTGTTATCTGTAACTCCTGTACATAGACTAGAGACCTGGTATTATAACAGTGACACTGTTTACCTGGTGTTACTTTTAACTTCTGTACATGGACTAGAAACATGGTATTATAACAGTGACAATGTTTACCTGGTGTTACATGTAACTCATAGACATAGACTAGAGACTAGGTATTATAACAGTGACACAGTTTAACTGGTGTTACCTGTTACTTCTAGACATAGACTAGTGACCTGGTATTATAACATTAACACTGTATACCTGGTGTTACCTGTAACGTCTTGACATTGACAAGAGACCTGGTATTATAACAGTGACACTGTTTACCTGGTGTTATCTGTAACTCCTAGACATAGAGTAGAAACCTGGTATTATAACAGTGACACTATTTACCTGGTGTTACCTGTAACTCCCAGACATGGACTACAGACCTGGTATTATAACAGTGACACTGTTTACCTGGTGTAACCTGTAACTCCTGTACATAGACCAGAGACCTGGTATTGTAACAGTGACACTATTTACCTGGTGTTACCTGTAACTCCCAGACATGGAATAGAGACCTGGTATTATAACAGTAACACTGTTTACCTGGTGTAACCTGTAACTCCTGTACATAGACCAGAGACCTGGTATTATAACAGTGACACTGTTTACCTGGTGTTACCTGTAACTCCTGTACATAGACAAGAGACCTGGTATTATAACAGTGACACTGTTTACCTGGTGTTACCTGTAACTCATAGACATAGACTAGAGACCTGGTATTATAACAGTGACACTGTTTACCTGGTGTAACCTGTAACTCCTGTACATAGACCAGAGACCTGGTACAATAACAGTGACACTGTTTACCTGGTGTAACCTGTAACTCATAGACATAGACTAGAGACCTGGTATTATAACAGTGACACCGTTTACCTGGTGTTACCTATAACTCCTCAACATAGACTAGAGACCTGGTATTATAACAGTGACACTCTTTATCTGGTGTTACCTGTAACTCCTGTACATAGACAAGATACCTGGTATTATAACAGTGACACTGTTTACCTGGTGTTACAGGTAACTCAAAGACATAGACTAGAGACCTGGTATTATAACAGTGACACTGTTTACCAGGTGTTACATTTAACTCATAGACATAGACTAGAGACCTGGTATTATAACAATGACACTGTTTACCTGGTGTTACCTGTAACTCCTGACATGTACATAGACTAGAGACCTGGTATTATAACAGTGACACTGTTTACCTGGTGTTACCTGTAACTCCTGTACATAGACTAGAGACCTGGTATTATAACAGTGATACTGTTTACCTGGTGTTCCCTGTAACTCCTAGACATAGACTAGAGACCTGGTATTATAACAGTGACACTGTTTACCTGGTGTTACCTGTAACTCCTAGACATAGACTAGAGACCTGGTATTATAACAGTGACACTGTTTACCTGGTGTAACCTGTAAGTCCTATACATAGACTAGAGACCTGGTATTATAACAGTGACACTGTTTACCTGGTGTTACCTGTAACTCCTGTACATAGACTAGAGACCTGGTATTATAACAGTGACACTGTTTACCTGGTGTTACCTGTAACTCCTGTACATAGACTAGAGACCTGGTATTATAACAGTGACACTGTTTACCTGGTGTTACCTGTAACTCCTTAGACATAGACTAGAGACCTGGTATTATAACAGTGACACTGTTTACCTGGTGTTACCTGTAACTCCTGTACATAGACTAGAGACCTGGTATTATAACAGTGACACTGTTTACCTGGTGTTACCTGTAACTCATAGACATAGACTAGAGACCTGGTATTATAACAGTGACACTGTTTACCTGGTGTTACCTGTAACTCCTGACATAGACTAGAGACCTGGTATTATAACAGTGACACTGTTTACCTGGTGTTACCTGTAACTCCTAGACATAGACTAGAGACCTGGTATTATAACAGTGACACTGTTTACCTGGTGTTACCTGTAACTCCTGTACATAGACTAGAGACCTGGTATTATAACAGTGACACTGTTTACCTGGTGTTACCTGTAACTCCTGTACATAGACTAGAGACCTGGTATTATAACAGTGACACTGTTTACCTGGTGTTACCTGTAACTCCCAGACATAGACTAGAGACCTGGTATTATAACAGTGACACAGTTTACCTGGTGTTACCTGTAACTCCTGTACATAGACTAGAGACCTGGTATTATAACAGTGACACTGTTTACCTGGTGTTACCTGTAACTCCCAGACATAGACTAGAGACCTGGTATTATAACAGTGACACTGTTTACCTGGTGTTACCTGTAACTCCTAGACATAGACTAGAGACCTGGTATTATAACAGTGACACTATTTACCTGGTGTTACCTGTAACTCCCAGACATGGACTAGAGACCTGGTATTATAACAGTGACACTGTTTACCTGGTGTTACCTGTAACTCCTGTACATAGACTAGAGACCTGGTATTATAACAGTGACACTGTTTACCTGGTGTTACCTGTAACTCCTAGACATAGACTAGAGACCTGGTATTATAACAGTGACACTGTTTACCTGGTGTTATCCTGTAACTCCTAGACATAGACTAGAGACCTGGTATTATAACAGTGACACTGTTTACCTGGTGTAACCTGTAACTCTTAGACATAGACTAGAGACCTGGTATTATAACAGTGACACTGTTTATCTGGTGTATCCTGTAACTCATAGACATAGACTAGAGACCTGGTATTATAACAGTGACACTGTTTACCTGGTGTTACCTGTAACTCCTTGACATAGACTAGAGACCTGGTATTATAACAGTGACACTGTTTACCTGGTGTAACCTGTAACTCCTGTACATAGACTAGAGACCTGGTATTATAACAGTGACACTGTTTACCTGGTGTTACCTGTAACTCTAGACATAGACTAGAGACCTGGTATTATAACAGTGACACTATTTACCCGGTGTTACTTGTAACTCCTGTACATAGACCAGAGACCTGGTATTATAACAGTGACACTGTTTACCTGGTGTTACCTGTAACTCCCAGACATAGACTAGAGACCTGGTTTTATAACAGTGACACTGTTTACCTGGTGTAACCTGTAACTCCTGTACACAGACTAGAGACCTGGTATTATAACATTGACACCATTTACCTGGTGTAACTTGTAACTCCTGTACATAGACTAGAGACCTGTTATTATAACAGTGACACTGTTTACCTGGTGTTATCTGTAACTCCTAGACATAGAGTAGAAACCTGGTATTATAACAGTGACACTATTTACCTGGTGTTACCTGTAACTCCCAGACATGGACTATAGACCTGGTATTATAACAGTGACACTGTTTACCTGGTGTAACCTGTAACTCCTGTACATAGACCAGAGACCTGGTATTGTAACAGTGACACTGTTTACCTGGTGTTACCTGTAACTCCCAGACATGGACTAGAGACCTGGTATTATAACAGTGACACTGTTTACCTGGTGTAACCTGTAACTCCTGTACATAGACCAGAGACCTGGTATTGTAACAGTGACACTGTTTACCTGGTGTTACCTGTAACTCCTTGACATAGACTAGAGACCTGGTATTATAACAGTGACACTGTTTACCTGGTGTTACCTGTAACTCCTAGACATAGACTAGTGACCTGGTATTATAACAGTGACACTATTTACCTGGTGTTACCTGTAACTCCTAGACATAGACTAGAGACCTGGTATTATAACAGTGACACTGTTTACCTGGTGTTACCTGTAACTCCTAGACATAGACTAGAGACCTGGTATTATAACAGTGACACTGTTTACCTGGTGTTACCTGTAACTCCTAGACATAGACTAGAGACCTGGTATTATAACAGTGACACTGTTTACCTGGTGTAACCTGTAACTCCTGTACATAGACTAGAGACCTGGTATTATAACAGTGACACTGTTTACCTGGTGTTACCTGTAACTCCCAGACATAGACTAGAGACCTGGTATTATAACAGTGACACTGTTTACCTGGTGTAACCTGTAACTCCTGTACATAGACCAGAGACCTGGTATTATAACAGTGACACTGTTTACCTGGTGTTACCTGTAACTCCCTGACATGGACTAGAGACCTGGTATTATAACAGTGACACTGTTTACCTGGTGTTACCTGTAACTCCTGTACATAGACCAGAGACCTGGTATTATAACAGTGACACTGTTTACCTGGTGTTACCTGTAACTCCTGTACATAGACTAGAGACCTGGTATTATAACAGTGACACTGTTTACCTGGTGTAACCTGTAACTCCTGTAGACATAGACTAGAGACCTGGTATTATAACAGTGACACTGTTTACCTGGTGTTACCTGTAACTCCTGTACATAGACTAGAGACCTGGTATTATAACAGTGACACTGTTTACCTGGTGTTACCTGTAACTCCTTGACATAGACTAGAGACCTGGTATTATAACAGTGACACTGTTTACCTGGTGTTACCTGTAACTCCTGTACATAGACTAGAGACCTGGTATTATAACAGTGACACTGTTTACCTGGTGTTACCTGTAACTCCTGTACATAGACTAGAGACCTGGTATTATAACAGTGACACTGTTTACCTGGTGTTACCTGTAACTCATAGACATAGACTAGAGACCTGGTATTATAACAGTGACACTGTTTACCTGGTGTTACCTGTAACTCCTAGACATAGACTAGAGACCTGGTATTATAACAGTGACACTGTTTACCTGGTGTTACCTGTAACTCTTGACATAGACTAGAGACCTGGTATTATAACAGTGACACTGTTTACCTGGTGTTACCTGTAACTCCTAGACATAGACTAGAGACCTGGTATTATAACAGTGACACTGTTTACCTGGTGTTACCTGTAACTCCCAGACATGGACTAGAGACCTGGTATTATAACAGTGACACTGTTTACCTGGTGTAACCTGTAACTCCTGTACATAGACCAGAGACCTGGTATTATAACAGTGACACTGTTTACCTGGTGTTACCTGTAACTCCCAGACATAGACTAGAGACCTGGTATTATAACAGTGACACTGTTTACCTGGTGTTACCTGTAACTCCTGTACATAGACTAGAGACCTGGTATTATAACAGTGACACTGTTTACCTGGTGTTACCTGTAACTCCTGTACATAGACTAGAGACCTGGTATTATAACAGTGACACTGTTTACCTGGTGTTACCTGTAACTCATAGACATAGACTAGAGACCTGGTATTATAACAGTGACACTGTTTACCTGGTGTTACCTGTAACTCCTGTACATAGACTAGAGACCTGGTATTATAACAGTGACACTGTTTACCTGGTGTAACCTGTAACTCCTGACATAGACTAGAGACCTGGTATTATAACAGTGACACTGTTTACCTGGTGTTACCTGTAACTCCTCAACATAGACTAGAGACCTGGTATTATAACAGTGACACTGTTTACCTGGTGTTACCTGTAACTCCATAGACTAGAGACATAGACTAGAGACCTGGTATTATAACAGTGACACTGTTTACCTGGTGTTACCTGTAACTCATAGACATAGACTAGAGACCTGGTATTATAACAGTGACACTGTTTACCTGGTGTTACCTGTAACTCCTGTACATAGACTAGAGACCTGGTATTATAACAGTGATACTGTTTACCTGGTGTTCCCTGTAACTCCTAGACATAGACTAGAGACCTGGTATTATAACAGTGACACTGTTTACCTGGTGTAACCTGTAACTCCTGTACATAGACTAGAGACCTGGTATTATAACAGTGACACTGTTTACCTGGTGTTACCTGTAACTCATAGACATAGACTAGAGACCTGGTATTATAACAGTGACACTGTTTACCTGGTGTTACCTGTAACTCCTGTACATAGACTAGAGACCTGGTATTATAACAGTGACACTGTTTACCTGGTGTTACCTGTAACTCATAGACATAGACTAGAGACCTGGTATTATAACAGTGACACTGTTTACCTGGTGTTACCTGTAACTCTTAGACATAGACTAGAGACCTGGTATTATAACAGTGACACTGTTTACCTGGTGTTACCTGTAACTCCTGTACATAGACTAGAGACCTGGTATTATAACAGTGACACTGTTTACCTGGTGTTACCTGTAACTCATAGACATAGACTAGAGACCTGGTATTATAACAGTGACACTGTTTACCTGGTGTTACCTGTAACTCCTAGACATAGACTAGAGACCTGGTATTATAACAGTGACACTGTTTACCTGGTGTTACCTGTAACTCCTAGACATAGACTAGAGACCTGGTATTATAACAGTGACACTGTTTACCTGGTGTAACCTGTAACTCCTGTACATAGACTAGAGACCTGGTATTATAACAGTGACACCATTTACCTGGTGTTACCTGTAACTCCTGACATAGACTAGAGACCTGGTATTATAACAGTGACACTGTTTACCTGGTGTTACCTGTAACTCCCAGACATAGACTAGAGACCTGGTATTATAACAGTGACACTGTTTACCTGGTGTTACCTGTAACTCCTGTACATAGACTAGAGACCTGGTATTATAACAGTGACACTGTTTACCTGGTGTTACCTGTAACTCATAAGACATAGACTAGAGACCTGGTATTATGATAGTGACACTGTTTACCTGTTGTTACCTGTAACTCATATACATAAACTAGAGACCTGGTATTATAACAGTGACACTGTTTACCTGGTGTTACCTGTAACTCCCAGACATAGACTAGAGACCTGGTATTATAACAGTGACACTGTTTACCTGGTGTAACCTGTAACTCCTGTACATAGACCAGAGACCTGGTATTATAACAGTGACACTGTTTACCTGGTGTTACCTGTAACTCCCAGACATAGACTAGAGACCTGGTATTATAACAGTGACACTGTTTACCTGGTGTTACCTGTAACTCCTGTACATAGACTAGAGACCTGGTATTATAACAGTGACACTGTTTACCTGGTGTTACCTGTAACTCCTAGACATAGACTAGAGACCTGGTATTATAACAGTGACACTGTTTACCTGGTGTAACCTGTAACTCCTGTACATAGACTAGAGACCTGGTATTATAACAGTGACACACCTGGTGTTACCTGTAACTCCTGTTACCTGTACACTGTTTACCTGCTCCTGTAGACATAGACTAGAGACCTGGTATTATAACAGTGACACTGTTTACCTGGTGTTACCTGTAACTCCTTGACATAGACTAGAGACCTGGTATTATAACAGTGACACTGTTTACCTGGTGTTACCTGTAACTCCTGTACATAGACTAGAGACCTGGTATTATAACAGTGACACTGTTTACCTGGTGTTACCTGTAACTCATAGACATAGACTAGAGACATGGTATTATAATAGTGACACTGTTTACCTGGTGTTACCTGTAACTCCTAGACATAGACTAGAGACCTGGTATTATAACAGTGACACTGTTTACCTGGTGTTACCTGTAACTCCTGTACATAGACTAGAGACCTGGTATTATAACAGTGACACTGATTTACCTGGTGTTACCTGTAACTCCTGCATAGACTAGAGACCTGTACATAGACTAGAGACCTGGTATTATAACAGTGACACTGTTTACCTGGTGTTACCTGTAACTCCTAGACATAGACTAGAGACCTGGTATTATAACAGTGACACTGTTTACCTGGTGTTACCTGTAACTCCTGTACATAGACTAGAGACCTGGTATTATAACAGTGACACTGTTTACCTGGTGTTACCTGTAACTCCTGACATAGACTAGAGACCTGGTATTATAACAGTGACACTGTTTACCTGGTGTTACCTGTAACTCCTAGACATAGACTAGAGACCTGGTATTATAACAGTGACACTGTTTACCTGGTGTTACCTGTAACTCCTGTGACATAGACTAGAGACCTGGTATTATAACAGTGACACTGTTTACCTGGTGTTACCTGTAACTCCTGTACATAGACTAGAGACCTGGTATTATAACAGTGACACTGTTTACCTGGTGTTACCTGTAACTCCTAGACATAGACTAGAGACCTGGTATTATAACAGTGACACTGTTTACCTGGTGTTACCTGTAACTCCTAGACATAGACTAGAGACCTGGTATTATAACAGTGACACTGTTTACCTGGTGTTACCTGTAACTCCTAGACATAGACTAGAGACCTGGTATTATAACAGTGACACTGTTTACCTGGTGTTACCTGTAACTCCTTGACATAGACTAGAGACCTGGTATTATAACAGTGACACTGTTTACCTGGTGTTACCTGTAACTCCTAGACATAGACTAGAGACCTGGTATTATAACAGTGACACTGTTTACCTGGTGTTACCTGTAACTCCCAGACATAGACTAGAGACCTGGTATTATAACAGTGACACTGTTTACCTGGTGTAACAGTGACCTGTAACTCCTGTACATAGACTAGAGACCTGGTATTATAACAGTGACACTGTTTAGACTAGAGACCTGGTATTATAACAGTGACACTGTACCTGGTGTTACCTGTACATAGACATAGACTAGAGACCTGGTATTATAACAGTGACACTGTTTACCTGGTGTTACCTGTAACTCCTGTACATAGACTAGAGACCTGGTATTATAACAGTGACACTGTTTACCTGGTGTAACCTGTAACTCCTAGACATAGACTAGAGACCTGGTATTATAACAGTGACACTGTTTACCTGGTGTTACCTGTAACTCCTGTACATAGACTAGAGACCTGGTATTATAACAGTGACACTGTTTACCTGGTGTTACCTGTAACTCCTGTACATAGACTAGAGACCTGGTATTATAACAGTGACACTGTTTACCTGGTGTTACCTGTAACTCCTAGACATAGACTAGAGACCTGGTATTATAACAGTGACACTGTTTACCTGGTGTTACCTGTAACTCCTAGACATAGACTAGAGACCTGGTATTATAACAGTGACACTGTTTACCTGGTGTTACCTGTAACTCCTGTACATAGACTAGAGACCTGGTATTATAACAGTGACACTGTTTACCTGGTGTTACCTGTAACTCCTGTACATAGACTAGAGACCTGGTATTATAACAGTGACACTGTTTACCTGGTGTTCCCTGTAACTCCTAGACATAGACTAGAGACCTGGTATTATAACAGTGACACTGTTTACCTGGTGTTACCTGTAACTCCTATACATAGACTAGAGACCTGGTATTATAACAGTGACACTGTTTACCTGGTGTTACCTGTAACTCCTAGACATAGACTAGAGACCTGGTATTATAACAGTGACACGGTTTACCTGGTGTTACCTGTAACTCCTGTACATAGACTAGAGACCTGGTATTATAACAGTGACACTGTTTACCTGGTGTTACCTGTAACTCCTAGACATAGACTAGAGACCTGGTATTATAACAGTGACACTGTTTACCTGGTGTTACCTGTAACTCTTAGACATAGACTAGAGACCTGGTATTATAACAGTGACACTGTTTACCTGGTGTTACCTGTAACTCCTGTACATAGACTAGAGACCTGGTATTATAACAGTGACACTGTTTGCCGGGTGTTACCTGTAACTCATAGACATAGACTAGAGACCTAGTATTATAACAGTGACACTGTTTACCTCGTGTTACCTGTAACTCCTAGACACAGACTAGAGACCTTGTATTATAACAGTGACACTGTTTACCTGGTGTTACCTGTAACTCCTAGACATAGACTAGAGACCTGGTATTATAACAGTGACACTGTTTACCTGGTGTAACCTGTAACTCCTGTACATAGACTAGAGACCTGGTATTATAACAGTGACACCATTTACCTGGTGTTACCTGTAACTCCTGCTCCTGTACATAGACTAGAGACCTGGTATAACAGTGACACTGTTTACCTGGTGTTACCTGTAACTCCTAGACATAGACTAGAGACCTGGTATTATAACAGTGACACTGTTTACCTGGTGTTACCTGTAACTCCTGTACATAGACTAGAGACCTGGTATTATAACAGTGACACTGTTTACCTGGTGTTACCTGTAACTCCTGTACATAGACTAGAGACCTGGTATTATAACAGTGACACTGTTTACCTGGTGTTACCTGTAACTCATATACATAGACTAGAGACCTGGTATTATAACAGTGACACTGTTTACCTGGTGTTACCTGTAACTCCCAGACATAGACTAGAGACCTGGTATTATAACAGTGACACTGTTTACCTGGTGTAACCTGTAACTCCTGTACATAGACTAGAGACCTGGTATTATAACAGTGACACTGTTTACCTGGTGTTACCTGTAACTCCTGTACATAGACTAGAGACCTGGTATTATAACAGTGACACTGTTTACCTGGTGTTACCTGTAACTCCTTGACATAGACTAGAGACCTGGTATTATAACAGTGACACTGTTTACCTGGTGTACCTGTAACTCTTAGACATAGACTAGAGACCTGGTATTATAACAGTGACACTGTTTACCTGGTGTAACCTGTAACTCCTAGACATAGACTAGAGACCTGGTATTATAACAGTGACACTGTTTACCTGGTGTTACCTGTAACTCCTAGACATAGACTAGAGACCTGGTATTATAACAGTGACACTGTTTACCTGGTGTTACCTGTAACTCCTGTACATAGACTAGAGACCTGGTATTATAACAGTGACACTGTTTACCTGGTGTTACCTGTAACTCCTAGACATAGACTAGAGACCTGGTATTATAACAGTGACACTGTTTACCTGGTGTTACCTGTAACTCCTGTACATAGACTAGAGACCTGGTATTATAACAGTGACACTGTTTACCTGGTGTTACCTGTAACTCCTGACATAGACTAGAGACCTGGTATTATAACAGTGACACTGTTTACCTGGTGTTACCTGTAACTCCTGTACATAGACTAGAGACCTGGTATTATAACAGTGACACTGTTTACCTGGTGTTACCTGTAACTCCTGTACATAGACTAGAGACCTGGTATTATAACAGTGACACTGTTTACCTGGTGTTACCTGTAACTCCTAGACATAGACTAGAGACCTGGTATTATAACAGTGACACTGTTTACCTGGTGTTACCTGTAACTCCTAGACATAGACTAGAGACCTGGTATTATAACAGTGACACTGTTTACCTGGTGTAACCTGTAACTCCTGTACATAGACTAGAGACCTGGTATTATAACAGTGACACTGTTTACCTGGTGTTACCTGTAACTCCCAGACATAGACTAGAGACCTGGTATTATAACAGTGACACTGTTTACCTGGTGTTACCTGTAACTCCTGTACATAGACTAGAGACCTGGTATTATAACAGTGACACTGTTTACCTGGTGTTACCTGTAACTCCTTGACATAGACTAGAGACCTGGTATTATAACAGTGACACTGTTTACCTGGTGTTACCTGTAACTCCTAGACATAGACTAGAGACCTGGTATTATAACAGTGACACTGTTTACCTGGTGTTACCTGTAACTCCTAGACATAGACTAGAGACCTGGTATTATAACAGTGACACTGTTTACCTGGTGTTACCTGTAACTCCTAGACATAGACTAGAGACCTGGTATTATAACAGTGACACTGTTTACCTGGTGTTACCTGTAACTCTAGACATAGACTAGAGACCTGGTATTATAACAGTGACACTGTTTACCTGGTGTTACCTGTAACTCCTGTACATAGACTAGAGACCTGGTATTATAACAGTGACACTGTTTACCTGGTGTTACCTGTAACTCCTAGACATAGACTAGAGACCTGGTATTATAACAGTGACACTGTTTACCTGGTGTAACCTGTAACTCCTGTACATAGACTAGAGACCTGGTATTATAACAGTGACACTGTTTACCTGGTGTTACCTGTAACTCCTGACATAGACTAGAGACCTGGTATTATAACAGTGACACTGTTTACCTGGTGTTACCTGTAACTCCTGTACATAGACTAGAGACCTGGTATTATAACAGTGACACTGTTTACCTGGTGTTACCTGTAACTCCTGTACATAGACTAGAGACCTGGTATTATAACAGTGACACTGTTTACCTGGTGTTACCTGTAACTCCTGTAGACACAGACTAGAGACCTGGTATTATAACAGTGACACCATTTACCTGGTGTTACCTGTAACTCCTCCTGTACATACTAGAGACCATGTTTACCTGTTACCTGTAACTCCTGTACATAGACTAGAGACTGGTATTATAACTAGAGACCTGGTATACCTGTAATTATAACACCTGGTATTATAACAGTGACACTGTTTACCTGGTGTTACCTGTAACTCCTTGACATAGACTAGAGACCTGGTATTATAACAGTGACACTGTTTACCTGGTGTTACCTGTAACTCCTGTACATAGACTAGAGACCTGGTATTATAACAGTGACACTGTTTACCTGGTGTTACCTGTAACTCCTGTACATAGACTAGAGACCTGGTATTATAACAGTGACACTGTTTACCTGGTGTTACCTGTAACTCCTAGACATAGACTAGAGACCTGGTATTATAACAGTGACACTGTTTACCTGGTGTTACCTGTAACTCCTAGACATAGACTAGAGACCTGGTATTATAACAGTGACACTGTTTACCTGGTGTTACCTGTAACTCCTGACATAGACTAGAGACCTGGTATTATAACAGTGACACTGTTTACCTGGTGTTACCTGTAACTCCTAGACATAGACTAGAGACCTGGTATTATAACAGTGACACTGTTTACCTGGTGTTACCTGTAACTCCCAGACATAGACTAGAGACCTGGTATTATAACAGTGACACTGTTTACCTGGTGTAACCTGTAACTCCTGTACACAGACTAGAGACCTGGTATTATAACAGTGACACTGTTTACCTGGTGTTACCTGTAACTCCTAGACATAGACTAGAGACCTGGTATTATAACAGTGACACTGTTTACCTGGTGTTACCTGTAACTCCTGTACATAGACTAGAGACCTGGTATTATAACAGTGACACTGTTTACCTGGTGTTACCTGTAACTCCTGTACATAGACTAGAGACCTGGTATTATAACAGTGACACTGTTTACCTGGTGTTACCTGTAACTCCTAGACATAGACTAGAGACCTGGTATTATAACAGTGACACTGTTTACCTGGTGTAACCTGTAACTCCTGTACATAGACTAGAGACCTGGTATTATAACAGTGACACTGTTTACCTGGTGTAACCTGTAACTCCTAGACATAGACTAGAGACCTGGTATTATAACAGTGACACTGTTTACCTGGTTACCTGGTGTTACCTGTAACTCCTGTACATAGACTAGAGACCTGGTATTATAACAGTGACACTGTTTACCTGGTGTTACCTGTAACTCCTGTACATAGACTAGAGACCTGGTATTATAACAGTGACACTGTTTACCTGGTGTTACCTGTAACTCCTAGACATAGACTAGAGACCTGGTATTATAACAGTGACACTGTTTACCTGGTGTTACCTGTAACTCCTGTACATAGACTAGAGACCTGGTATTATAACAGTGACACTGTTTACCTGGTGTTACCTGTAACTCCTAGACATAGACTAGAGACCTGGTATTATAACAGTGACACTGTTTACCTGGTGTTACCTGTAACTCCTGTACATAGACTAGAGACCTGGTATTATAACAGTGACACTGTTTACCTGGTGTTACCTGTAACTCATAGACATAGACTAGAGACCTGGTATTATAACAGTGACACTGTTTACCTGGTGTTACCTGTAACTCCTGTACATAGACTAGAGACCTGGTATTATAACAGTGACACTGTTTACCTGGTGTTACCTGTAACTCCTAGACATAGACTAGAGACCTGGTATTATAACAGTGACACTGTTTACCTGGTGTTACCTGTAACTCCTGGACATAGACTAGAGACCTGGTATTATAACAGTGACACTGTTTACCTGGTGTTACCTGTAACTCCTGTACATAGACTAGAGACCTGGTATTATAACAGTGACACTGTTTACCTGGTGTTACCTGTAACTCCTAGACATAGACTAGAGACCTGGTATTATAACAGTGACACTGTTTACCTGGTGTTACCTGTAACTCCTAGACATAGACTAGAGACCTGGTATTATAACAGTGACACTGTTTACCTGGTGTTACCTGTAACTCCTAGACATAGACTAGAGACCTGGTATTATAACAGTGACACTGTTTACCTGGTGTTACCTGTAACTCCTGTACATAGACTAGAGACCTGGTATTATAACAGTGACACTGTTTACCTGGTGTTACCTGTAAACTCCTGTACATAGACTAGAGACCTGGTATTATAACAGTGACACTGTTTACCTGGTGTTACCTGTAACTCATAGACATAGACTAGAGACCTGGTATTATAACAGTGACACTGTTTACCTGGTGTTACCTGTAACTCCTGTACATAGACTAGAGACCTGGTATTATAACAGTGACACTGTTTACCTGGTGTTACCTGTAACTCCTGTACATACATAGACTAGAGACCTGGTATTATAACAGTGACACTGTTTACCTGGTGTTACCTGTAACTCCTATACATAGACTAGAGACCTGGTATTATAACAGTGACACTGTTTACCTGGTGTTACCTGTAACTCCTGACATAGACTAGAGACCTGGTATTATAACAGTGACACTGTTTACCTGGTGTAACCTGTAACTCCTGTACATAGACCAGAGACCTGGTATTATAACAGTGACACTGTTTACCTGGTGTTACCTGTAACTCCCAGACATAGACTAGAGACCTGGTATTATAACAGTGACACTGTTTACCTGGTGTTACCTGTAACTCCTGTACATAGACTAGAGACCTGGTATTATAACAGTGACACTGTTTACCTGGTGTTACCTGTAACTCCTAGACATAGACTAGAGACCTGGTATTATAACAGTGACACTGTTTACCTGGTGTAACCTGTAACTCCTCAGACATAGACTAGAGACCTGGTATTATAACAGTGACACTGTTTACCTGGTGTTACCTGTAACTCCTAGACATAGACTAGAGACCTGGTATTATAACAGTGACACTGTTTACCTGGTGTTACCTGTAACTCCTAGACATAGACTAGAGACCTGGTATTATAACAGTGACACTGTTTACCTGGTGTTACCTGTAACTCCTGTACATAGACTAGAGACCTGGTATTATAACAGTGACACTGTTTACCTGGTGTTACCTGTAACTCCTGTACATAGACTAGAGACCTGGTATTATAACAGTGACACTGTTTACCTGGTGTTACCTGTAACTCCTAGACATAGACTAGAGACCTGGTATTATAACAGTGACACTGTTTACCTGGTGTTACCTGTAACTCCTGACATAGACTAGAGACCTGGTATTATAACAGTGACACTGTTTACCTGGTGTTACCTGTAACTCCTGTACATAGACTAGAGACCTGGTATTATAACAGTGACACTGTTTACCTGGTGTTACCTGTAACTCTGCTCCTACATAGACTAGAGACCTGGTATTATAACAGTGACACTGTTTACCTGGTGTTACCTGTAACTCCTGTACATAGACTAGAGACCTGGTATTATAACAGTGACACTGTTTACCTGGTGTTACCTGTAACTCCTGTACATAGACTAGAGACCTGGTATTATAACAGTGACACTGTTTACCTGGTGTTACCTGTAACTCCTGACATAGACTAGAGACCTGGTATTATAACAGTGACACTGTTTACCTGGTGTTACCTGTAACTCCTAGACATAGACTAGAGACCTGGTATTATAACAGTGACACTGTTTACCTGGTGTTACCTGTAACTCCTGACATAGACTAGAGACCTGGTATTATAACAGTGACACTGTTTACCTGGTGTTACCTGTAACTCCTTGACATAGACTAGAGACCTGGTATTATAACAGTGACACTGTTTACCTGGTGTTACCTGTAACTCCTGCTCCTGTACATAGACTAGAGACCTGGTATAACAGTGACACTGTTTACCTGGTGTTACCTGTAACTCATAGACATAGACTAGAGACCTGGTATTATAACAGTGACACTGTTTACCTGGTGTTACCTGTAACTTCTGTACATAGACTAGAGACCTGGTATTATAACAGTGACACTGTTTACCTGGTGTTACCTGTAACTCCTAGACATAGACTAGAGACCTGGTATTATAACAGTGACACTGTTTACCTGGTGTTACCTGTAACTCCTATACATACACTAGAGACCTGGTATTATAACAGTGACACTATTTACCTGGTGTTACCTGTAACTCCCAGACATAGACTAGAGACCTGGTATTATAACAGTGACACTGTTTACCTGGTGTAACCTGTAACTCCTGTACATAGACTAGAGACCTGGTATTATAACAGTGACACTGTTTACCTGGTGTTACCTGTAACTCCCAGACATAGACTAGAGACCTGGTATTATAACAGTGACACTGTTTACCTGGTGTTACCTGTAACTCCTGTGACATAGACTAGAGACCTGGTATTATAACAGTGACACTGTTTACCTGGTGTTACCTGTAACTCCTAGACATAGACTAGAGACCTGGTATTATAACAGTGACACTGTTTACCTGGTGTTACCTGTAACTCATAGACATAGACTAGAGACCTGGTATTATAACAGTGACACTGTTTACCTGGTGTTACCTGTAACTCATAGACATAGACTAGAGACCTGGTATTATAACAGTGACACTGTTTACCTGGTGTTACCTGTAACTCCTTGACATAGACTAGAGACCTGGTATTATAACAGTGACACTGTTTACCTGGTGTTACCTGTAACTCCTAGACATAGACTAGAGACCTGGTATTATAACAGTGACACTGTTTACCTGGTGTGTTACCTGTAACTCCTAGACATAGACTAGAGACCTGGTATTATAACAGTGACACTGTTTACCTGGTGTTACCTGTAACTCCTGACATAGACTAGAGACCTGGTATTATAACAGTGACACTGTTTACCTGGTGTTACCTGTAACTCCTCAGACATAGACTAGAGACCTGGTATTATAACAGTGACACTGTTTACCTGGTGTAACCTGTAACTCCTGTACATAGACTAGAGACCTGGTATTATAACAGTGACACTGTTTACCTGGTGTTACCTGTAACTCCTAGACATAGACTAGAGACCTGGTATTATAACAGTGACACTGTTTACCTGGTGTTACCTGTAACTCCCAGACATAGACTAGAGACCTGGTATTATAACAGTGACACTGTTTACCTGGTGTTACCTGTAACTCCAGACATAGACTAGAGACCTGGTATTATAACAGTGACACTGTTTACCTGGTGTTACCTGTAACTCCTAGACATAGACTAGAGACCTGGTATTATAACAGTGACACTGTTTACCTGGTGTTACCTGTAACTCCTGTACATAGACTAGAGACCTGGTATTATAACAGTGACACTGTTTACCTGGTGTTACCTGTAACTCCTAGACATAGACTAGAGACCTGGTATTATAACAGTGACACTGTTTACCTGGTGTTACCTGTAACTCCTGACATAGACTAGAGACCTGGTATTATAACAGTGACACTGTTTACCTGGTGTTACCTGTAACTCCTAGACATAGACTAGAGACCTGGTATTATAACAGTGACACTGTTTACCTGGTGTAACCTGTAACTCCTGTAACTCCTGGTATTATAGTGACACAGACTAGAGACCTGGTATTATAACAGTGACACTGTTTACCTGGTGTTACCTGTAACTCCTAGACATAGACTAGAGACCTGGTATTATAACAGTGACACTGTTTACCTGGTGTTACCTGTAACTCCTGACATAGACTAGAGACCTGGTATTATAACAGTGACACTGTTTACCTGGTGTTACCTGTAACTCCTGTACATAGACTAGAGACCTGGTATTATAACAGTGACACTGTTTACCTGGTGTTACCTGTAACTCCCAGACATAGACTAGAGACCTGGTATTATAACAGTGACACTGTTTACCTGGTGTAACCTGTAACTCCTGTACATAGACTAGAGACCTGGTATTATAACAGTGACACTGTTTACCTGGTGTTACCTGTAACTCCTGACATAGACTAGAGACCTGGTATTATAACAGTGACACTGTTTACCTGGTGTTACCTGTAACTCCTGTACATAGACTAGAGACCTGGTATTATAACAGTGACACTGTTTACCTGGTGTTACCTGTAACTCCTGTACATAGACTAGAGACCTGGTATTATAACAGTGACACTGTTTACCTGGTGGTACCTGTAACCTGGTATTATAACTCCTGTACATAGACTAGAGACCTGGTATTATAACAGTGACACTGTTTACCTGGTGTTACCTGTAACTCCTGTACATAGACTAGAGACCTGGTATTATAACAGTGACACTGTTTACCTGGTGTTACCTGTAACTCCTTGACATAGACTAGAGACCTGGTATTATAACAGTGACACTGTTTACCTGGTGTTACCTGTAACTTCTGTACATAGACTAGAGACCTGGTATTATAACAGTGACACTGTTTACCTGGTGTTACCTGTAACTTCTGTACATGGACTAGAGACCTGGTATTATAACAGTGACACTGTTTACCTGGTGTTACCTGTAACTAGAGACCCTGGTATTATAACAGTGACACTGTTTAGTTACATAGACTAGAGACCTGGTATTATAACAGTGACACTGTTTACCTGGTGTTACCTGTAACTCCTAGACATAGACTAGAGACCTGGTATTATAACAGTGACACTGTTTACCTGGTGTTACCTGTAACTCCTGTACATAGACTAGAGACCTGGTATTATAACAGTGACACTGTTTACCTGGTGTTACCTGTAACTCCTGTACATAGACTAGAGACCTGGTATTATAACAGTGACACTGTTTACCTGGTGTTACCTGTAACTCCTAATAGACATAGACTAGAGACCTGGTATTATAACAGTGACACTGTTT